>NW_021620885.1:6165102-6191051 GCF_004785775.1 Grammomys surdaster | reverse complement strand
GAAATAGAAACAATAAAGAAAGTTCAAAGGGAGACAACCATGGAGATAGAAAACCTAAGAAAGAGATCAGGAGTCACAGACGCAAGCATCACCAACCGAATACAAGAGATAGAAGAGAGAATCTCAAATGCAGAAGATACGGTGGAAAATATTGACACAGTTGTCAAAGAAAATGCAAAACGCAAAAAACTCCTAACTCAAAACATCCAGGAAATCCAGGACACAATGAGAAGACCAAACCTAAGGATAATAGGTATAGATGAGAATGAAGATTCTCAACTTAAAGGGCCAGTAAATATCTTCAACAAAATTATTGAGGAAAACTTCCCTAACCTAAAGAACAAGATGCCCATAAACATACAAGAAGCCTACAGAACACCAAATAGACTAGACCAGAAAAGAAATACCTCCCGTCACATAATAATCAAAACATCAGATGCACAAAACAAAGAAAAAATACTAAAAGCAGTAAGGGAAAAAGGTCAAGTAACATATAAAGGCAGACCTATAAGAATTACACCAGACTTCTCACCAGAGACTATAAAAGCCAGAAGAGCCTGGACTGACATCATACAGACACTAAGAGAACACAATTGCCAGCCCAGATTACTATACCCAGCAAAACTCTCAATCACTATAGATGGTGAAACCAAGATATTCCATGACAAAACCAAATTTGCACAATATCTTCCCACAAACCCAGCACTTCAAAGGATAATTGATGGAAAATGCCAACACAAGGAGGGAAATTACAACCTAGGAAAAGCAAGTAAGTAATCTTCCAACAACCCCCCAAAAAGATACAAACATAACTTTACCTCTAATAAAAAAAATAACAGGAAGCAACAATCATTTTTCCTTAATATCTCTTAACATCAATGGTCTCAATTCCCGAATAAAAAGACGCAGACTATCAGACTGGATACACAAACAAGAGCCAGAATTTTGCTGCATACAAGAAACGCACCTCAGTGACAAAGACAGACACTACCTCAGAATAAAAGGGTGGAAAACAATTTTTCAAGCCAATGGTCCCAAGAAACAAGCTGGAGTAGCCATTCTAATATCAAATAAAATCGACTTTCATCCAAAATTAATCAAAAAAGATAAGGAAGGACACTTCATACTCATCAAAGGAAAAATCTACCAAGGTGAACTCTCAATTCTGAACATCTATGCTCCAAATGCAAGGGCACCTACATACATAAAAGAAACTTTACTAAAGCTCAAAACACACATTACACCTCACACAATAATAGTGGGGGATTTCAACACCCCATTGTCAGCAATGGACAGATCATGGAAACAGAAACTAAACAGAGACACTTTGAAATTAACAGAAGTTATGAACCAAATGGACTTAACAGACATCTATAGAACATTTCATCCTAAAACAAAAGAATATACCTTTTTCTCAGCACCTCATGGTACCTTCTCCAAAATAGACCATATAATTGGTCACAAAACAAGCCTCTACAGATACAAAAAGATTGAAATAATCCCTTGCATCTTATCAGATCACCACGGACTAAGACTGGTCTTTAATAATGACAAAAACAATGGAAAACCCACGTACACATGGAAACTGAACAACTCTCTACTCAATGATGACTTGGTCAAGGAAGAAATAAAGAAAGAAATAAAAGACTTTTTAGAATTCAATGAAAATGAGGACACATCATACCAAAACTTGTGGGACTCCATGAAGGCAGTGCTAAGAGGAAAGCTCATAGCTCTAAGTGCCTACAAAAAGAAACTGGAAAGAGCACACACTAACAAGTTGACTGAACAACTAAAAGCTCTAGAACAAAAAGAAGCAAATACACCCAGGAGGAGTAGAAGGCAGGAAATAATCAAACTCAGGGCTGAAATCAACCAAATAGAAACAGAAAGAACAATACAAAATATCAATAAAACCAGGAGTTGGTTCTTTGAGAAAATCAACAAGATAGATAAACCCTTAGCCAGATTAACCAGAGGGCACAGAGACAGTATCCAAATTAATAAAATCAGAACTGAAAAGGGAGACATAACAACAGAAACTGAAGAAATTCAAAAAATCATCAGATCCTACTACAAAGGCCTATACTCAACAAAACTGGAAAACCTGGATGAAATGGACAATTTCCTAGACAGATACCAGGTACCGAAGTTAAACCAGGAGCAGATAAACCATCTAAATAGTCCCATAACCCCTCAGGAAATAGCAGCAGTCATCAAAAGCCTCCCCACTAAAAAAAGCCCAGGACCAGATGGTTTTAGTGCTGAATTCTATCAGACCTTCAAGGAAGACCTAATACCAATTCTCTTCAAACTATTCCACAAAATAGAGACAGAAGGAACACTACCCAATTCGTTCTATGAAGCTACAATTACACTCATACCCAAACCCCACAAGGACCCGACAAAGAAAGAGAACTTCAGACCAATCTCCCTTATGAACATCGATGCAAAAATACTCAATAAAATTCTAGCAAACCGAATCCAAGACCACATCAAAACAATCATCCATCATGATCAAGTAGGTTTTATCCCAGGAATGCAGGGATGGTTCAATATTCGGAAATCCATCAATGTAATCCACTATATAAACAAACTTAAAGAAAAAAACCACATGATCATCTCACTAGATGCTGAGAAAGCATTTGACAAAATTCAACATCCCTTCATGATAAAAGTCTTGGAAAGATCAGGAATTCAAGGCCCCTACCTAAACATAGTAAAAGCAATTTACAGCAAACCAGTAGCCAACATCAAGCTAAATGGAGAGAAACTTGAAGCAATCCCACTAAGATCAGGGACTAGATAAGGTTGCCCACTCTCCCCCTACCTATTCAATATAGTACTGGAAGTCTTAGCCAGAGCAATTAGACAGCAAAAAGAAGTCAAAGGGATACAAATAGGAAAGGAAGAAGTCAAAATATCGCTATTTGCAGATGATATGATAGTATACTTAAGTGACCCCCAAACTTCCACCAGAGAACTCCTAAACCTGATAAACAACTTCAGCAAAGTGGCTGGTTATAAAATCAACTCAAACAAATCAGTAGCCTTCCTCTACATGAAAGATAAACAGACTGAAAAAGAAATTAGGGAAATGACACCCTTCACAATAGTTGCAAATAATATAAAATACCTTGGTGTGAATCTAACCAAGCAAGTGAAAGACCTGTATGACAAGAACTTCAAGTCTCTGAAGAAAGAAATTGAAGAAGATCTCAGAAGATGGAAAGATCTCCCATGCTCATGGATTGGCAGGATTAATATAATAAAAATGGCCATCTTGCCAAAAGCAATCTACAGATTCAATGCAATCCCCATTAAAATCCCAACTCAATTCTTCACAGAGTTAGAAAAGGAAATTCTCAAATTCATATGGAATAACAAAAAACCCAGGATAGCGAAAACTATTCTCAACAATAAAAGAACTTCTGGAGGAATTACCATCCCTGACCTCAAGCTGTACTACAGAGCAATAGTGATAAAAACTACCTGGTATTGGTACAGAGACAGGCAGGAAGATCAATGGAATAGAATTGAAGACCCAGAAATGAACCCACACTCCTATGGTCACTTGATCTTTGACAAAGGAGCTAAAACTGTCCAGTGGAAAAAGGACAGCATTTTCAACAAATGGTGCTGGTTCAACTGGAAGACAACATGTAGAAGAATGAAAATTGATCCATTCTTATCTCCTTGTACAAAGCTCAAGTCTATGTGGATAAAGGACCTCCACATAAAACCAGATACACTGAAACTAATAGAAGAGAAGGTGGGGAAAAGCCTCGAATACTTGGGCACAGGGGAAAAGTTCCTGAACAGAACTCCAATGGCATATGCTCTAAGATCGAGAATTGACAAATGGGACTTCATAAAATTGCAAAGTTTCTGTAAGGCAAAGGACACTGTCAATAGGACAAAACGAAAACCAACAAATTGGGAAAAGATCTTTACCAATCCTTCATCTGATAGAGGGCTAATATCCAATATATACAAAGAACTCAAGAAATTAGACTCCAGACAACCAAATTACCCTATTAAAAAATGGGGTATAGAGCTTAACAAAGAATTTTCAATGGAAGAAACTCGAATGGCCGAGAAGCATCTAAAGAAATGTTCAGCATCCTTAGTCGTCAGGGAAATGCAAATCAAAACAACCCTGAGATTCCATCTCACACCAGTCAGAATGGCTAAGATTAAAAACTCAGGTGATAGTAGATGCTGGCGAGGGTGTGGAGAAAGAGGAACACTCCTCCATTGTTGGTGGGACTGCAAGATGGTGCAACCACTTTGGAAATCAGTCTGGCGGTTCCTCAGAAAATTGGACATAGCATTACCCGAGGATCCAGCTATACCACTCCTAGGCATATACCCAGAAGATGCTCGAACATATAACAAGGACATATGCTCAACTATGTTCATAGCAGCCTTATTTATAATAGCCAGGAGCTGGAAAGAACCCAGATGTCCTTCAACTGAGGAATGGAATCAAAAAATGTGGTATATTTACACAATGGAGTATTACTCAGCTATTAAAAACAATGAATTCGAGAGGTTCCTAGGTAAATGGATGGAACTAGAAATTATCATCCTGAGTGAGGTAAGCCAATCACAAAAGAAGACAGATGGTATTCACTCACTGATTATTGGATATTAGCCTAGAACCTTGAAATGCCCAAGATGCAACTCACAGGCCACATGAAGCCCATAAAGAAGGAAGACCAAGTGAGGGTGATTCGGTCCTTCTTAGAAGGAGCAACAAAATACTCAAGGGAGCAAATATGGAGACAAAGTGAGGGACAGAAACTGAAGGAGGGGCCGTCTCAAGACCACCCCACCTGAGTATCTATCCCATGTGCAATCACCAAAGGTAGATGCTGATGTGGAAGACAGGAAGTGCATGCTGATAAGAGCCTGATATGGATATCTCCTCAGAGGCCTTCAAGAGTCAGACATATTCAGAGGCAGATGCTCACAACTAGCCATTGAACTGATCATGGGGTTCTCAATGGAGGAGTTAGAGTGAAGACTGAAGGAGCTGAAAGGGTTTGTGGCACCATGAGGAGAGCAACAATACCAACCAACCACAGCTCCCAGGGTCTAAACCACCAGCCTGGGAGCACTTAGGGGGGGATCCAGGGCTTCAGCTGAATATGTAAAAGTGGAGGGCCCTGCTGGGCATAGGTGGAAGAAGAGAACCTTGACCTCATGAAGGCTGGATGCCCCAGGGGGTGGGAATTTTGAGGGTGGGGAGGTGGGAGTGGGGGGGGTGTAGATAGAGGTTACATCCACAGAGAAGAAGGAGGAGGGGCGAGGGGATTGGAGGTTCCGAGGGGGTGGTGGGGGATGGGGTAAGGGGACAACATAGGAAATGTAAATAAATCATCCAATAAAAAAAAAAAAAAAGAGAGATGTCTTAGAGGTTAATAGTACTTAGTTTTTGTACAGCTGTCCTGAGTTCTATATATAACCTCATGTCCTAGGGCTCACAATTAATTATAACCCCAGCTCCAGAGAAAAACCTAAAACATTTGGTCTCCAAGGGCCTCCCATTCTAGACTACATGCCTACATACAGATATATACAGACACACATTGTCACACACACACATATACATACACACATATAATTTAAATTATAAAACAAAACATAATAAGAGTATGCTCTTTGTTGCTTCTGAAGTCTTTTTTTTCTTTAAGATATTACTATTATCAGGCAGAAACCTAAATATTAGGCTAGAACAAAGAAGTAATTTCAGACAGGAATCTAAATTTTAGGCTAGAACAAGGAAGTAGGCTTCAGACATGAAAATGACCTTGGGCTAGGACAGGGAAGTAGACTCAGATACTTTGATCATCCTGATAAGCCCTTAGAAACAGTGATCAGGGGAGTGTTCATCTAATTGGGTTTAATGCTTGCTTTTTCTTTGACTATTTATGTTTATTGTCTTGCTTGTTCCTTGACTATTTGCATCTATTGTATTGCTAGACCCTAAACCTAGAACTGACCTTAATACATGCATGTAATCAAAATGGTATAAAAGCATAAATGAGAAGGAGGGATGGGATAGGGGGTTCTAGGGAGGGGAAATGGGGAAAGGAGATGACATCTGTATTGTAAATAAATAAAATATTAAGTAAAAAAAGAAAAAAGATATTGCTATTATGCCTCTTCTGAAAAAAATCAATTAAATATTAAAAAGAAGATCTGCATGTAGTTTTGCAAGGTTGAAAGATATTGAGAAGACCTGGGAGTGTCTCCATTAGGTAACAGGACAGATTTTGGTCTGAATCTTGATTGTGAAACCTCAAACTATATTAAGAGACTACAATTTCTTCAGTAGGCTTAAAATTGGGTGAATAGTACTGTGAGACTGTGTAAGGGTATCCTGGGTCATGGCTGAGCAGTTGCCTAGAACCCAAAGACTCTGTGTGAGAACTGGCAGGAGTTAGGCGTGCCCCAAGAACCCAGGGTCCTGAAAAGCAGTCCAGTCTCCATAGAATTACATTGTTCAGTCACATAGGCCAGACTATAGGCCTCAGGCCCTATGGATTTACATACTAATGAAGGCCAGACAACCCCTCCCAAAGTTCACCGGTAGAGGCCATGACTAGAGGCCTAGGAATTTACATACTATTGAAGACCAGAGGGGGGAGTAAATTAAGCATGCCTCCTCAGATTCTCCCCCTTTCACCCTCCCTATATAACTCGGGACTGCCCTGAGTTTTACAGGGGTACACCTAGATCCATCCACCATCCACCATGACAATAAACCTTCCTGGAACCAAGGACTTCCTTGTTTCATTGGGACCTGCTGCAGCCAAAGCCTCCAGGCCTCTGGAACCATAGATGTTCCTCCCGCATCTGGGACCAGCTGCAGCGTGGAAGCCTCCCTGGACTCCACCGCAGAGGCCACTATTTTTCCCTGCATAGTATGTAAAGTTTTCCTTATCTACAAAAGCAGTAATTTTGAAAATAAAATATTCAATTAAAAAAATTCATTGAGTGTGGTGGCATATACCTGTAAAACTAAGACACAGGCAGTAGAGACAGCCTGGTTAGGAAAGATACCCACAGACAAATATTAAGCTTCAGGTAAGTCTGAACTACCTGGAATCTTATTTCTATGAAGAAAATAGAAATTATAAATTTGTTAATCAAATGAAATGATTGAGATGATTATAATGAATATAATTTAAAATACGCCAAATAAAATAAATATATAACATGCATAAAGTATGAATCAATGGAGAAAATATGGGCATATTTGGGGTTTTTAAAGATATACTATTAAACTCAAACTTAGCTCACTGTAGTACTGTCATAGAAACCATGATATTGATATCATTTTGTGATTTCCATTGCCTCCTTTTAATTGCCTGTTGGTTTAATATAAACTGTTCAAAACTATTAGTCTTCTGTATAATTTTTGGGTCAGTCTAGATTTTAGGTTTTATTTGTAGGGATGTAAAAACCAACATTACTTTAATATATTACTATTTGCTTGCTTTGTTCTGAACCTAAGGCTAGAAAGATGACAATGGTAATATTCGCATGATCTATATCTGTTTCATTTTAATTTGTAATACACAAATGTCACTGCTGGCACTTTAGTAACACTATTAGGTCAGCAGTGTCTTCCAGACCTAAATAATACTTTTTGTGTAATGTTCTTGCAGGAGTGGTTGGTTTCCATCATCCATTCTAAGTTAAAATGTTATAATCACCCAAGTAAAATGATTTGGGAATTTCTCAAATACAGACTGTTTTTCAAGAAGTTAAGACAACAACAAAAAAGTAGAATACATATAAATTTCTCTAATAAATAAAGCCCACTAACAAACAAAAACAAACTCAGGATGATATTTATTTGGAAAGACCAAGCAGTAAAATGTTCAAACCATCTATGAACTGTAATTCTGTAATCACTTGAACTGTAATATCTATAATTCCTGAAATCCATCATTATAAATTTTGGTGGAATTTGTGTTTCCATAGATACTTTTGAAGACTGTCTCACAGTTGAAATCTCACACTTTAATTATATTATGCATGTACTTATTTGTGATTTGCATACCCAAATGCTACTACATGTGTATTGTTTAGTGTTTGACTCAATGTTTTGTTTTAAGGATTGGATATTTCCATTAGTGTTTGAACACACACACACATACACACACACACACACACTATCACATCTTAATTTAGAATCTGAAAAATAAATGATTTCAAATGGTGAAAAAAAGAAGCATATTTCAAAGAAAATTTATGCAATAAATTTTAAGATAATGAGGTTCACATTCTTATCTGTAGTAAGTAAGCTCACTCTTTCTTTGTTCATTGAAAATGATTTTGAAGATATACTAACACTCTGGGACACTTTAATATCTTTTTTACTACTTCCATGCTGAAATGACTGCTTTTCTTTGTGTCTTTTCACTTTGTTTTAGTTTTGTTTTATGTCCTAAGTATGTTGAGGTTTTAGAAAACTTCATCTATTATAATCGCCCAACTTGTGTCCTTCTTATTGCAACTGCAGTAAGAATGAGAAGACTATGTAAACTTCATCAACAGGTCTAGTTACTGACTTGTTTGTGGCCAACAATTCTATTTATTTCATATATTATAACCTTACAGTAACATTCTCCCTAGACAATGATGATCTACAAGATATCAGTATCAATTAACATCAATTCAAAAGTGAATGATGAAATCAGCAATCATTAAAACATTATGAAATGTACAGCCTTGAACTTTTAAACAGATTCCAATTATAGGAGTCTTAGCCTTAAAACAGAAGGAAAAAATGTAAAACTTCCCTTGATCTTAAAATGTTTCCATTTCCTACTTGAGTACTAAAATATGAACCAAATGGGATACCTGATGCCTTTGGGGGAGGGGAATAAGCAATCATAGGTGACATGAAAGTAGAGTAGAATAATGGAAACACAAAGCTCCAGATGGTGGTGGAATGGTGAGAACTGGACCACAGGACAGGGGGAGTACTATCCAAAATTAATTGTGAATGAAGAGTTACAGTGGAAGCTATGATTTTGCAAACCATAGTAAAAGTGTAGTAAAAAGTTATAGGAGATCATGTGTGCTATGATAGAAAAGAAGGTGAGGCTTATGGAGAGCTAAAGATTAACTGTAAATAGGAGCAGTGGAGAATTGAGAGGTAGAGGCTAAATAAACATTAACCAAAAGATGACATGAGCTTTAATCTAATTAATGAATTTTAAAAGAGGTGTTTGAACAGAGGTATCCTGCAAGGACAAACATTATTACTTGCAGAAGACATAGTTTATTAAATATGCATCCCAAAGTCAGGCACAGGTTAATTCTTACGGGTTATTGGTTCAGGAGAACTCAGAGGCACACTAAGGAAGATAGGTTCTTGTACTTAGTTACACATTATAAATAGATGGAAGGATCATGCTGCTGGAGACATTAGTCCCTCTGATTTTAGAATATAGTTAAATCATTTGTGAGCTGATGATAAAAGTATCCCCTGGTAGTCTGTAGTTCATAGTCCTGGAAATTTTGACAAGGTGAAAGGTATAGTAACAACAACAATAACAACAACAACAACTACAACAACAACAACAACAATGGTCTTATCCATTTATATACCCTGTAGTCCATAGTAATGACCTTCCAGACAATTTGTACCCCTGGTACCATAGTAGTAAGACTCTTGTTGTGATTTAAGACACACTCACATCAGGGAATTTATGCCTGGTACTGTTCCATGGTTAAAACTATGGCTATAGATGCCATTTGCCCTAGAAAAACCAATCACCATTTTTCCAAGTGCACATATGCGGGGCTGTAGCTCCTGCATGGGCATGGGTCCTGTTGGGCTGAGTTGTGGATCTGTGTGTCTGCCACCACAGGCGGTTGAAACCATGGTTGGGTAGCAGAAGCATGGGAATCTGACTGAATTCATTCAGGGTGAACACTGGGCTATGAGAAGCTGCGGGAGGCTCCACCTGGTCTCAACCTGAAGTCCCTTGGGGACAGAACTTCTGAGTTCTGGGTCTCCAGGCCTAAGCGGCTGACTAGGAGACTGGTGGTCTCTGTCCTTGGGCACCCAGATGCTACTGGGGACCACAGAAGTACTCAGATGGAGTGGGCATATGGGCTGGACTGCCCACAGCAAGAGGAAAGAAAGGGAGAGAAGCTCTGGGGCATCCCTCTGGTGGAGACTCTTGGTTACTGCGACTTACTTGTCTGGGTCAAGGCTGATTCAGCTAGTTTGCTTGAGTTGGCAGGCCTCAATGACTGGAATGCAGAGAGGACCTCCATGGGGGATTAAACTGCGACTCAGTAATTGAAGGCCCCCTCCATGGCTCTCCATGGCACGCCCCAGTGACATGAGGAAGTCTATGGTTTTAAAAGGTTTATTGTTATGGCAAAAAGTGTATATAGCTGTAGCCCATACCCAGTGTCCTCAGGGCAGGCCTGACGTTAAATATCTTTTCCTGGGAGGAGGGTCTGGTAAGGAATGCTTAATTGGCTCCACTCTCTGACCTTTAGATATCTCATTAATATGGAGATTTTTTGAGGCTCTGAGGCCTGTAGTCATGCTCTCTACCTGTGCTACCTGTGCTACGTGACCTAAATCCACAAACCTTTCTATGTGAGGAGCTGTGGAAAAGTGAAAGGAACCAGGGCTCAGGAGCAATGCTGAACACCTACCATCCCATTAGGGTATTATCCAGGGTTCGAGGCCTGTGCTAGACCAGGCAATCAGCTGCCTCTCACAGCCCACTGCCCCACACACATACAGTCAAACCTCCTAAAATGTTTATGTTGATTCCTACAGATTTGTGCTGTTTCAGCTTTGGTCATGAGCATCTTATTTCAGAGAGTAGTGGGTAATTATAACTTGTCAAAGTGCTTAAAATTTAGACTGTGATTATGCAAACATAGTTAGAACTTACATCTATCCCTAGGTTCAGGGAACACTACAGATGAGACACAAAACGAATATGAGAGCAAGTAGATGCAGAGGAGTATTATAATAGATTGGTCCTAGAAAATATCATGGCTTATACAAACGAACTCACACAGCTATGGCTGCCTGCAGAAAGCTTTCATGAAGACAAGAGAGTTAATGATTCCAGCATTGAAAAGGGGACCATCCTATTGCTCGTTTCTTAGCTAAAGAGCAAAAGGCAATTGAAGGCCACTTTCAAGGAAAATCACTTTTCTCTACTGAAACTCATTGGTATATTGCCTACCTTCAGTAGATAATGTCATACAAATGAACTTATTGTCATACACATGAACTTAAGTCAAACACAGGGCTTATTGAATTTAATAATAATAATAAAAAGATCAGACAGAGTTTGGAAGGAGATAGGAGGTATATTGGGGAAATGGATAGAGCTTTTCTCATTTCTTTAGGCACCTACACTGTGTGCACATATAACCTACTGTACACCCAAATTATGAAAATAAATCTTAAATACATATATTTAAATACATAAAATAAAATTTTTAAATAATGTATTTAATTTTATTATATGTATTTTTTGCATATTTTATATGGGTACCACTTACATCCTGGTACCTGTAGAAGTCAGAAGAAGGCATCAAATTCCCTGAAACCATGGCTATAGACAGTTAGTTGTGAAATACCTTGTGGATGCTGGAAACTAAACCTGTGTCCTCAGCCAGAGCATCAAGTACTCTTTTTTGCTGAGCCATGTTTCCAGTTGCTAAAGTATTTTTAAAAGTTTGATCAAAATTACATACATTATTTGACAAATTATTTTTAATTTGGATCTTTGAATGTCAAGGACTCATTAAAAAGATAGACAAAGACCATTCCTGGAATTACTGCTAGTTTAGTAGTTGGAAACCAAAAGGGGATATTCTTAAGTATCCTTAAATGATGAGCAAGTTAATATCATTAAACATTCTCAAAAAAGAACCACTTTCTTATTGTATTTTCTTATAGCCAAACGTCTAAATGAATCATAACTCTTGGGCTTAGGTTGTCTAAAGTGTGAAAAATCATTAATCAAGATAAAATTTACTCAAGAACTTCATCTTTTTAAACATTAAAATAAATAAAAATTGTCTGTTTATCACCTCATTGATCAACTTCAGAAACTAAATTCAAAACAGTGAAACTGGTAACAGAAAGACATTATAGAATAAGCAACTATTTCTGACTAAAATAAATGTAACTTCCATGATTATGATACTAAAACAGGAAAAGATGTAAACAATTCTTGATCCATGTTGCTTTGTGATGGAATATGGTTATTGGGTGTAAAATACTAGAAGCTCAGATTGTTCAGAAACCTAGTCTGCCTTGCAAAACAATCATTACTTGAAGGAGAATAAAATAAATACTTTTCCCTTATGACAATTAAGAGCAATAGTGTAATTTGAGAAAATATCCGGATATTACGTTTGAGCTCACTTGCTTATAGAGTAGATTAATTGCAGTAGAGAAAAGACAATCTTTACCAGGTATGAAGTTGTGGGTAGCATTAAAACAGTCACAACTTATAATTAATACCATCTAAAACACAGATTGATATAACAGCATTGATCTTTCTACTACATTGTGCTACAAAAGATTTGCGATTACAGTATTACAAGAGAGAATTTTTTTAACATTTTCTAAGAATGTATATAATATATGTATATGTATATAATCTGTGCTTAGTATTAACTTTTTCAGTTAAAAAGAAAGAAAAAAATTCTCTTCATTTTTCCTCATCTCCTTACACTCAACTTTCTTCTTGAATAACTGACTGAACAATTGTCTTGTTGGGCTAGGCATTGAGTATTACTGCTTTGACTCTGCTGCTTCCCCTATATTATGTGGGAATTGTGAGTACAACTTAACACAGCAAGTAATGAAAGTTTCTGGCATGGCCTTAGTTCCACTGACACACTGAAGTTCCAGAATCTACACATAATTCTATTGAGTTAAATAACTAACAATCTATTCAGTTATGTGTGTGTGTCTTGTCTTATGCCATGTTTCTTTTGAAATAGGAATTCTATCCAGTAGCAGATGGGAATAATAAGCATAGTAAAGTTATATTTTATGCTTCCTTGCTGTATAACCTCTTCCCAAATACATTATTTAATTTACAATCTTGCTGTCTGTCATGCAAGAGAAGACACATCTTCAAACAAATTAAAATATCCATTATATTCTTCCAAATAAACAAAGGCCAATTACAGGATGTCATTAAATAACTGAATGGATTCGTTGTGGTATATCAAGACTATAGCTTATTTTCACCATTAAATAGTTGTAATCTACTAAGTTATAAACAAACATGAAAGCAGTAGTAGTTGCATAATATTATGTGAAAGTAAGACTATTCTCTATATTATATAATTTCATCTATATCATATTCTGGGGGAAATAAAACTACAGAAAAGACTATAAAAGTTAATGGTTGCCAAAGGTTAGGTAGAAGGCTGATGAATCAAATTAATTGGCAATAGACGAATGTTTGGCAGTCAGACTACAGTGTGCAATATTAGCATAACGCAAACATGTTATCTGGCATTTGTTCAAACTCAGCATATGTAACCCCAGCCATAGATTCTACTATAAAACATGACATTTTGTGACGTGGTATGCTAATATAGATTTATCAGATGGAGAACTCAAGAGGAGAATGCATTTAACAGACACAAGAGGCATCTCTCTGTATTACTCTTTATTTTGGTATTATACTAAGATGACCCTAAGATTTAAGCATCAAATAATTACAAAAGTCTATTTTTTTTTATTTCTGACTATCCTTAGGTCATATTTTCTAGGCCCAGACTACAACTCTGCTGGTGGATTCACATCAGAGACTCCATAGATTTATTTATTTGATCTTTCTCATGTTCTCCTCTCTCTCTCTCTCTCTCTCTCTCTCTCTCTCTCTCTCTCTCTCTCTCTCTCTCTCTTACACACACACACACACACACACACACACCCCTAGGTATTTCCTTGTGGCCCAAGGACATTCTAGGTGAATGACTACCAACCACTGACTTGAAAATAAAATTAGACTTAACCTATCATCCTTCTTCTTTGCTAACTACTGTCTTCTCTCACGTGCTGTTGTTGTCATTAGTGCAGAGGAAATAGTGGAGTATACCTGTGTATACTTGAAAAGTGAGTTCAAAGCAAAAGTCAACAATATAAATAGATCAATGAGTGAGAAGTTGCCTTGAGCGAGGTCATTTCAATTTGGTTAAATATATTAAACCATTTAACATATAACTTTGTAGAACTTAATTTGTTAAAGTAATTCTTTTGATCATTCTACTTAAAAGGGAAAAATATACCACAAACTCTTTTAATAAATAAGGTTATATGTGAAAACAGATTAACTGCCAAGTCTAATTGATCGCTAATAAATCTTGGTGTCATTAAAAATAGTGTATTTTATAGAATGTAGTAAATATTTTTTCTTTCATATCATAGCCCAGGCACTAGTTTCTAATGGAAATGGATTTACCTTTGGAAATCTGTCTGTTCATTTCAAGACAAGGTGTGATTTTCTACCTGTTCAGTAGCTTTAACTCCATTGGCTGTTAGGAGGACCAAAAGGACACCTGGGAAAAATTGGAAGTAAGAAAGTGACAGCGGGTAAAGTGATATAATTCCTTCTCATTTGAAATATATTTTTAGAATGAAAATTAAAAAGCCTTGCCAAAGGCTTGCTCCAGCTGAGGAAGAGGTCAGGTGGAACAGAGTTGGACAAAGGCTAAAGACAGATGATGCCTGGGCTTTCTATTTGTACTTTAATAAGAGACGATTTCTTTCTCTTCTGCGTATCTCTAACTTACTATTTTGGGTTAATATGCACTGATTTCTTTTCTGTCTTACTTAAGGACCTCTTGGTGGCCAGGGGAGACACTGGGACTTATTAACTCTTTGTGAACCAGAGAGAAAAGAATGGAAAAGAACTAAAATATTTAACACAGACAATATTCACACACACACACACACACACACAGAGACATTGGTTGGACCTGATCATGTGTATGATCAACTACACAAGTGTTCATGCATACTTACATACACATACCTATACTTACATATGCATACATATATTTGGTGGATGGTGTAAAATCCCTCATGAGCAAGTTTCATTGATCAAGCTCCAACACACAAAGAACATACTCATTTCGGATGAAAAAGAAGCTCCAACCTTTATTGAACAGAGAAAGAATACTCTTCTACTTTTTTAATGCTGAAAGTAATGAAAAGCCGCTAAGTAAAGAAAAAAAAAGCTGTGTACCTCTATTGGTGAAAAAAAGAAACAAAGACAAAGCCTTTTCCTCTTTATTACTGAAGAAAAAGCCTCATCCTTGACATTCTTAGTTTTTATTTTGTCTCAGGATAAGTGATTACGGGGTTTTCTAACCATCTTTTTTCCAAAAGTTCATAACAAGTTTAAAACATAAATTAAAATTCTAAATCAAATAAAGAGTTACAGCAGAAATGTTTAGATGTGTTTCCATTATGATTAGTACCTAGGTAAACATTAATAATCAGTCTTCTAGATCCGTATATTCATTAAATGTTTAAAACAATAATTTGTATGTAATAAGTTAGCATAGTTGTGTTAAGAAGAAAATTTCCCACTGCATGTCTCATTAGTTTTGAATATTTTTATAAAGATAGTATTTTATTTTCTGTCCTTTCACTTACAATAAATTGTCTATTCCCAGTTTATGACCTTTTAGTTATCAGAAAGTGGTTTCACAGCTAGCCTAGGAGGAATGTTTTCACTGATCATAAATTTGTTCCAAGCCTGCTTTCTCATCCTAGTGAAGCTAGCCCAAGCCCATGACACATGAAGGTTTATAGAGCATTAATTTCAGTAGTCATATTATGCAGGGCTCAAAATTACTTGTACAATTTTCAGAATTCTGTAGAATCATTATTAGGGATTATGAAATCATCAATTTGTCTATACAGCATTACTAAAAGGGTACATTTTGTTGATCACAGAAAATCTGCCCAATAAGTTGAGCTAATGCCTAGGATTCATATATAATAATGAAGGTAAAGCCATTTCCACAACAAGAATCAGTCCTTAGATGAGAAAGTTCTACAATTTGGTTTACCCAACACAGCCAGGCAAAACAATGGATCATCTACAAAATGGTCACTTGTATGCCTTTATTCTTTCCTAGATGGCTCCTGACAAAGCCTATGTCATATTTAAAAACGATAAACAAATTAACTTCTTCCATTTTCATGGTTCTTACCTCACATATTACATTCATGAATATTTCTTTATAAATGATACTATTTTCATATCCTATCTAGTCACTGGTGTAGTGCTAGTTTCTTTTGTTTACTTCTTGAATAATTGGTAGAAATCTTATTAAATAACCAAATTTCTGTTTTTATTCCTCTAGATTAACTTATGCCAATATTTTCTCAAAGTAAACATTCACATATACAAATATTAATCCTCTTTGCAATATAGCATTGCTGGAAAATATTCTTGTGAATTGATTGTGTGTTTTTCAACACTGTCCTTTGCACTCCATGACTTAATTGCTGTTTAAATATCAGAATTAGGCCAAAGAGTGCCATTTACTCTTATCGTTCTCTCTGTTGTTTTACTACTGTTAAAATAATCCCATTCGCTTTCTAATTCTAGAGAATATCTGTTCTTTTGTTGTTGTTGTTAAGCTTTAAAGTTTAAATATAATTACATAGTTTCTATCTTCTCTTTGCTCCTTCTCATATCTCCCATGCACCACTTACTCATTTACTCTAAAATTCATTATCATTGCTTTTATATTATTTTGGCTTGCTATAAGTATACATGCACCAACATAGAAAGAAAACATGCCTTCTCCCTTACTATTGATTGTATGAATATGGTCTCTGGGCTTGACCACTTAGTAATGGATAAGCTCTTAGGGAGCTCATTGGGTTCATTCCTTTGGAAGACTAATTTGCCTCTAAGTAGTAGTCTTCAGTTTCCTGTAGTTCTGTTCTTTGTCCTTGTGACATTTGCCCTTTCCACATTAGAATTTCTGTTGCAGTTGAAAATTTTCAGTTATTCATTGCAACTTTCAAGACATAGTCACGATTAGGATATATACAAAATGAGACCTAACCTAAGAGTATACCATTGAAAGAAAGCAAAAACAATCCTGCCAATCTTAATAGTCAATCTTCAGCAAAGTCCAAACTTCCTACTGATCAGGCTGTATCTAATAAAACTGGGGCTTATTAGACTATTTCTTTTAACAATTTCTTTTCTATGGCTATAATTTAATCTGAAAACCAGGTACGCAGAAAAGAATTGATAGACACTTGAGACAAATAATACATGAAGTCAGAATTACTCATCAATTGTGATTTTTGTTATCAAAACTATAATTTTCTTTGGTTTCAGACAATTCACGTTTGATTTTAACTTGTACAAGTTCACAGGCTGTTCCAGATAGCTTGTCCACCTCACGTCACAATATAATTGTCACAAATGAATCTCTCTGCCATTAAGTTCCTCCAGCCACGTCCATCTGGAGATAGCCCTGGTAGTATGAACAAACTTTTCTTTTCCACACATGGAGTGAGTCCAGTGGTTTCACTATTTCCTGTCTTACATTTGGAAGAAAAATTCCAAGGAATGAAGGAAATGTTACATAGACCAAATTATTTTTGTTAAACACATACTAATAAGATAAAACTTCTGAAATACCACCTTAGCAATAGTTATCTGAAGTATTCTTAAATGCACAGTCAAGAAAACTATTTAATGAGAGAACAAATAGAAAATTAGAAGATTAAACATTCTTAATGTTGCTGTTTAAAATCTTATTGCTTGTTCTATAAATGTCATTTAATAAAACTTGTATATTCTGTGGTTAAACCTAATTATGGGCCAGACAGATTGTTAGCATTTAAAAGTATGTATTCTTCTTTCAGAGGACCCACATTTGGTCCCTAGCACTGTCTCAGTGTACCTGTAACTCCAGCTCCAGGGCATATGACGCCTTCTTCTGACTTCTGTGGGCACTCACATCACAAGGACATAAATCCATGTACAGATACATACACAAAGGAAAATTGAAAATTGTAATAAATATTTTAAACACTAATTTTGCCTATGCATATGTATTCATATATGTATATACTACATATGTAAGTAAGTTACTTTAAAGGTCACATAGTACTCCTTCTGAATACAATGAAAAACATATATACAATTCTTATCATGATTTAACTGCAAGTAAAATATCTACCTTCTTGGTGAATCATACTTGATTCAAAATTCCACATTCTCCAAGGTACAATGACATTGAGAATATATATATATATATATATATATATTTGGGACCTTGAAAAGCTGGGCTCAATTATGCTCCTCAGTGTGAGTTATAAACAGACCTTTGCGGGGGTCATTTCTATGGCCAATATTCTGTTCAGTCAGTTTCAAAAGAGGATTAAGCTTGAATGATATCAAGACTAGAAGAGACTTGTGCTGAGGGAACTCTCAGCATAGTAGCACTAGAAAATACTTGGCCCTGATAAAAATGGTTGTCAGATTTTCTAGGAACTTTAAATTTGAAACTGATAAAAATAGAAGTTTCTTTCAAATAGAGTACAGACATATTTTTTTAAAAATGAAATAACAACAAAAAACAAATAAATAAGCTCTTTACTTGAATTTGTTGAGACTTTATACAATCGAATTATACTAGCTCAAGCTTTGTCATTCTTTTCTGTCCAGACTAGAAATGACACTCTTATATTTTTAAAAATTTAGTGCAGAGTCAAAATATAGGTGTACCATTTATTAACCTGACTTAACTACAATTCTAAAAAAAAGCAAAGAACTCATAAAATGGCATGCTTAAAATTATGAATCCTTTTGTGTTACCAGGTAATTTTCTATCCCTGAGGGTGTATAAGCACATCCTGCCTCTGTTGATAAAATAAAGACTGCATTTGCCACTGATGCTTCACGAGCGAAAGAGGTTTTCCAGAAATAGTGAAGCAGAAAGAAGCGGCTCTTGCTACTACTCTGAAGTGTCTGTTCTCAAGGCCTTTCCACTCTGGTGCTCTGCCATTAACCAGCCGGTTGCCTGAGATACACAATTACCCTTGAACTGTCTGCCTGTGGCTGAGACTCACAGATGCTGATGTGTTCATTAGAAGGCTCATGACAAATACGCAGGTACATCACTAACAACAACGAAGAACAAACTAAGCAGTAGTCACAAATCTGTCTTCTATAAAACAGTGGCACTTCTAAAACAGAGTTTTAAAAAGTACTGTGTTCTGTTTCTCTTATGCACCAAAAAATCATTTAAATTCTTTTTATTGTCTTTCAAGAGTTCTGAGTCAACCTAGGGAATATAACAAGGATTTAATCATATTCTCCAACTTCTTTTCTTTCAAATTCAAGCCTACACTTACACATATGTTTGAAGGCATGCACTAAAACACTACATAGCTACCTTAACATCTTCATAATTATGGAAGATGATACTACTGTACTAAAATATTTCTCTCTATTCTATGTAAAAGTTATTATTATTGCCTTGACATCATCAAACCTGGCCTGTATATAGCATACATGACTTATGTCAAACAGCGTCTTGAGGGTAATGTTTAACTCACCACAACGAAACCAGCTTTGTCTGCAAGTCTTGCTGTACTGGTAACTTCTCATCTGCTGTGACAAAACACCATGACCAAAAACAACTTGGGAAAAGATGAGTTCATTTTGATTTATGGTTCTGGAGGCATAAGATTTCATCAGGGAAGGGAAGTACAGCAGCATGTGGCAACCATGGGTATATATGAAGCTGAGTGATCACATATTCAAGCAGGAAGCAGAGATAGAGAATTGCAAGTATGATGAGGTTATGGACTGTCTTACCCTGTGCCCAATGACATAATTCCTCTAGCAAGGCTGCTCTGTCTTTCTGTACTGTATCAACAAATGGTGATTGAGTGTTGAAATTAGAGTTCTGGGGACATTCTCAATCAAACCACCATATGTGTTAACACAGGAAAATATGAAAAGAAAGGGGATTTGTGAGTTCTAAGGAGGGTGTTTGACAGCTAGAGTTTTCCTTCTATTAGCAATAATATGGATAAAATATTCAGAAGGTCTTCATAAGGAAATGAAAGTACAGTGTGTCTGTGACTGTCACATAACATGAAAGAAGAAAAAGGAACAGTTATGTGTTATTGGAACTCACTGTTTGTGGTCATTTGTTCACACACACACACACATTTATCTTCCAGTCTTTAATGTTAAGAATGATTATTTTCTGCTTTAGTGTCAGGTTAAGTTTATATGTTATAGTTTATACTTCTACTATAAGAAGTATCTATGTTATTTATTCCTCATCTCCCTAAATGATACTGTAAACAAACATAGAACTTGTATTCTGAATTTTAATTGAGAATATCGTAAACAGGTCCTATATTGTGTCTATAAGGAATGGAAGAAAAAAATAAGTATACATTTCAAACAGCACAGGATATATTTAGAATGGTGTCTGCATATTAGTTCTCAGTGAACATTTCATGGAATAAAACATACTTAATTGGAGATCATTGAAAATTTTTAACCTGATAAATCATAAAAGAAAATCTAAAATAATTCTCATATCTATACTTATCAATAAACCTTGTAATAGTGAAATAAATGTGAGTCGAGTCTAAATTCTTATATAACACATAACTTTTACAATTGAGTCACCAAATTTATATGTGTAGAAAGCAAAATATCCATGAAAGAACTGACACATCATTTCGAGATATGTCAAGTTAGTGAAGCAGCTGAAAGCCCACAGGCTGCCCTGCTTTTTCTGGCAAGACATTGCAGGAGCCATCCTGCTTGAACCAGCCCATCCATTCACAGAGAGGTGAGGCTTCCTGCTGATGATTCTGATTGCTCTCTGGTCATTGATTTAGATGCAAAAGGAACTGATACTGCTTTTTGCTTGTAGTCAAAGCTTGCCTGTGGTTCCTGGGTATGCCCAACTCTGACAGCTCTTTTTAATCTTCTGCAGGTGATAAGAGGGGACAACCACAGTAAGGAGATAGTGGCTTCACCTCAGTGATTGAATCGAGAAGTCAGAAAATCACGGAGATACAAAATTTATCTTTTTTGGTTTTACTTCCACCATCAGCCTCTGTCACCAGCAGGCATCAGAATTGTCCTATACTGCCAGCAGTTTCAACTGCCAGTCCCTATGATAGATGAAAGCAGTCCTCCTTCATGTTGATCTGTTTCACTGTGGCAACTTCCACACCATTCTGAATTCCTGTTCAGTGTACTAGTTTCTCAAATAGCAGCACCTTCCTACAAACAAACTTATGTTGTTTTTAATTGGTCTAATTCTCAGCATGAAATCATAAAATAAATCATTTCAAAGTCACCTTTGCTTCAGCCAAAAATATAGATCACGTATATTGTATTAATTCATGACAGAATGAATTGGTAAAAGAATGGAAATGACAGAGGAATCATATTAGGAAATATAGTGTGAAGATGGTCCTTAAGTTCAGATCTTTAATAAAGTATACCAAAATATTTATTCATAAAATAGTGTTTAAAGCTTGATAGAACATGGAATATCTTTTAATAAATACATGGCAGATTTATTAATATTAACTTATATATACACATCAGCCAAATCAGTTGTGACAGATGAACAAAATAATCTTGGTATTTATGGATTATTCCTGTTTTGATCAATATTAAAATACATTCATTAAGCTACTAAAAATGAGGAGATTTGGGGGTTTATTTTACTAGAATGATAATCGAATATTGCATAGCTTCTTAGATTTTAATGTCTTTAGCAATTTGTGTCTGCTCAAATTTGGTTTGATATTCTAATCATGCAACAATGTCCTATAATAAGTCTTTTTTTTTTCTAGACAGGGTTTCTCTCTGTAGCCCTGGCTCTCCTGGAACTCACTCTGTAGACCAGGCTAGCCTCGAATTCTCGAACTCAGAAATCTGCCTGCCTCTGCCTCCCAAGTGCTGGGATTAAAGGCGTGCGCCACCACCGCCCGGCTATAATAAGTCTTAAAATAGGATTATAATTAAAAATTAATACAGTCTACTGCAAAAAATAATCAACTTTAAAAATTAGTAGTAGGCATATATTTTTCTCTAAACCTATTTTATTTAGAATTCTTGAAAACTTCAACCTCCCTACTAGCCCACTGACCACAAGTAGAGGAAAAAGACAGTTTATAGAACAATGGAGTTGTGGATCTGCTTAGTAGAAGTTCTTTGGGGCAATGCCACTCTTCTTGTCAGGATACCAGCAGTCCAGTTCAATAGCAAACATCAAATAGTAGCAGTGAAACAATCCAGTAGAACCTGAAAGACTCCATCCAATCAGCACAAATCAGCAGAAGTGGCCAGAATCAACTGGGACACGAAAAGAAGAACCATGAAGACCATGGAAAATCTGGGAAGACCAACAAAGCATTATGTGGAGTCCCAATCAAAATTGATCTCTCACTGTTTATAGGATTCCATTTATATTCTTTCCAAACATCACATGGCATCTCAAGTGTCTGCTTCAACAAAATATCCTCTCATGTATCTGCTTCAGCAAAACATCCTCTCGTAAGACAGATTCTAAAAAAAACATCACTTGACACAACTGTGTCTCTGAAGAGACCAGAAATTTCCATTCAACTAGTTGTGCAAAAAAATGCATAAACACTGTTACATGAAAATAAAACCAATAGCAATCTTTGAGAAATTGTGTGGATCTGGGCTGATGAGATAGGAAAGGTATTGATGTCAAGCCAGATGACCTGAGTTTGCTCCCCTAATGCACAAAGGTAGAAAGTGGATTTCTGCAGGTTTCCCCTAGCTTCTACATGTATGATGCATGCCCCTTATTCCGGAAAATAAATAATATTAAAATACATGGAGTTAAATAATGAGTTTACTTTAAATCTATATTCCATAATTTTGTGTAAAGTCTCCATTATTGTGTGTCTTCTATATAGTGGTTATAATAAACACTATGATACATATACTTTATTTGTCTTATAAAAATTTATAAATTATATTATTTCAATGCACTATTTATAGCAAAGTGGAAAATAAAACAAGTGTGCCATCTTTTTCCTATCAACGAAGTTCCTCAAGAGAGCTCCAAGAATGTACTAAATAAAACTAGGTATTAAATTTCAGTCAGTATAAATAGCTTTAAAAATATGTAACTATAGTAGATTCTGAAAGACTAAAAGTCTGTATCATTGGACAGCAATGATATTTTCAATATATGTGGTTCAGAGTCAGGAAAATCTCTGATTTAATTTTCTATTTATATTTAATCAGTTAACATCTCATTTGTGCTGTCTCTGTGTGCCTGTGTGTTTGTGTATCTGAACAGAGAAAACAGAACTGTACATGTCTGAGGACTAGGAGAAGTACAGACACTTAGGAGGTTTTTATTTATGTTTACTTGTCTTAAGGGGGCAGCAAAGGCACATAAAGCATTTGATAATATTAAATTCATCTATGTGCTCCAATCTAAAATTAAATGCAAACATTTATGTGATAATAGAAGCAAAAGGCAGTGTAGTAATGTTTCTGATGCAGACTTTTATACAAGCAAAGTCCAGCACAAAGATTTTATTCCTGGCATTTATGAATGACACACAATTTTGCCTCTCTTTGATGTATTTGTTATGTGTCACAGTAAATTAGTTAGATAAGTGTAAAGTTGCTATTGCTGCTGCAAACTGAGACTGCAAAGAATATTCTCGAAAGCATAGCTCATCTGGTTGTTCTACTCAGTTATTGCCAAAGTTCAAGGTAAGTAATATATTAAAAATAAGATGCAAATGGTATACATGTTTTCCTAAGGGAAATAGACTTCATTTTGAGTTGTTGAATTGTGAAGGGTTACTATTAATCTGAAACAATTTGATTTCTGGATATACTCCAGATTTGGTTTAAAGAAACATAAAATGTGTTTGTTTATACAACTAGAAAACAGAATTTGGAAATGTTCACTCTTTCAAAGAACTATTTCATTGACATTGTGTATTCTTTTGACATCATTGAATTAATATCTACCATAACCCTGAAGAGTAGCATTGTAATGGATGGAAATTAACTTTTTTAATTGTAGTTCACATATTGTGATGACTCCCAGCCATAAAATTATTTTTGTTGCTTCTTCATAACTTTAATTTTATTATTGTTATGAACCATCATGAAATATCTCATATGCAGGGCATATGATATATAACGACTGTGAAAGGGTCACTTGACCCCCAAAAGGGACATGATCCAATGGATATGAACCACTAATTCAGACAAATAATATCAGTAAGAAAGATCACAATGTAAACATAAAATAGTAACAGAGCAGCAGGGAACCACAGGGCAAGAGCTAGAACTTTGAAGAGCAAGTAACACTACTTCTTTGAAAAAGTGCAGTTGTCAAAACGAGCAAGGTTAGTAGGAAATCCACTAATGAGAGGAGACCCACGTGAAGTGTGAAGTCTGGAGAAAAGGGCCCTGTGATTACAGGAAAGTGTATGTGTAGGTGAAATGGAGCAAGGCGGGAAGGGACAAGATGGTGGAAGGAGCAAGCATCCCTGTAAAATTGTCATCTTTGACCTATATCCAGGAATAACGACAGAGATACAACAGAATGGAATGACCAGTTTCGAAACTCATCTTATGTTGCATCATATAGGAGGAGGGGGACATGGCTGAAGCAGGGAGAGATGGAACAAGTTTGAAGGAGGAAAATAATGCAGTGTTTGAAACTGAGAATGGACACTGAAGCGAGGAATGGAGATATTGAATCATCCCTGGGTCAACTGGCTAAAATGAGTTCCATTATCTATAAAGTCTGGAATAGCTCTGGGATTTAGGGAACCCAGCACAGGTCCTCTCACCGTGTTAGTAGGTAGCTGAGACGTCTGCTACATTTCTTTTCTTCTTTTCTTTTAAAAATCCTACACTGACTCCTTTTAATGCAAGAGAACAGAGGTTAAGCTCGGGATTTTTTTTTCTTCTTCTTCAGCTGTTACCTTCACCGGGTGATTCAGTGAAGCCAGCTGGCCTCAGGCAGACCTCTTTGGAGTCCTTTACCTGACAGCAGAAAGCTTCAAAATTCTCAGTTGAGCCCGTGAGGAACAAATTTGCTCGGAATGTGTGACTGGTCACTTCCCCCTGCTGCTGCCAGTTCCAGGGCTGTCAGGAGAGCTGACGGACAAGCTTTCTTAACTGTGTACTCACAACAGCAACCTAAAGTTAAAAAAACAACAACAACTTCTGTGGAAGGACAAAGGCAGAACCTCAGATTAAAACTTTGTCAAATGTGCTAGCACACCATCTGTTTCCTTCATAGACACATGAGGCAGTCATGCATCCTAAACACACTGCTTAGACTGGCTTTACTTCCCGTTAGCAGGTCAGTGTACACTTGCTGCAATGGAAGACAATTTCGTTGTGTATAAATTTCCTCACCCTATTGTTGTGAGACAAACTATTTTCATTAATATCTACTATCCCTTAAACATGCACTTAAAATGGGTTACCACCAAAATTCAAAGCAATGTTACCTCCCTTGCTTCTAAATAAAAGAAGTAGATTTAATGGAAGAAAGGAATTTGGGGAAAGAGAAAAATAACAGCCAAATGGATCATTTTCAAATGCTCTCTGTAATCATTATTGACACAGGAAATAGACTCATGTATTTTTATTCAGCATTAAATATACGAATTGCCTCTCACATAGCACTGTGCAAGGCTGGGAGTAATTGGGTAGTAATGGAATGTTTCTTCACTTGCTAATCATCTAACCAAGGGAATGTGAGTTAGTGATCAATGTCAATCACTTTAGAGTTGCAACATATGTCAAATTGAAAATATATATATATATATATATATATATATATATATATATATATATATATAT
>NW_021620885.1:6137844-6165092 GCF_004785775.1 Grammomys surdaster | reverse complement strand
TATATATATATATATATATATATATATATATATATATATATATATATTAACATTAGTTGTTTGGGACTATGTACCAAATTAATGAGAACATCAAGTAAATTTAACATCTTTACTGCTCTAATTGATCCTAAAGTAGGTAATTATGTTATCTATAAAATCAGTTTGTTCTTTATCTCATTATTTATGACATACAGTTAGCTGTACAGCAGGCATATTCCAGTCACAGACCACTAGCACCATTCATGCTTGGTTACAGCCTACTCAAGAGATAGCCCAAAATCTGCAGAAGAAAGAAGCAGCAAGTACCTGAAGCATGTTTTTCTTCACTCTGAAGAGTGAGTCCTTGTGTTTCTGCAGTAGCTGTGTATGTAGGATAAATGTGTAGAGTTGTCCTTAATTTTCTTTTCTCTTTCCTTTTTCCCTCTGATTTCCTAGTAACAGGAGAGCAGCCTAAATAGTTCTTTTTTCACTGTTTTGTTTGTAACTCTATTTACTGTGAGCTTTCAATGTTTCCACTGCTGTCTTTTGAGCTCCTGCTTTTGCTTAATTAACAGTTGCCAAGCTCCTTTCTTTCCTGCTCATTTAGAAGGAGGCCCGGTGTTTTCACTGTGCCTTTGTTGGGAGTTCTCAGATCCAGCAGCATATTACCTGTGAAGACAAAAAACAAGTCACAATTTCCAGATCTGCTCCTATAGCTTCCAATTTCATTGGTCTGAGGTAGCTGGAGAGAGGTGTTTTCACTGACTCCCCAGATGACCCTGCTACACAAGTGTAACCATAGCTTTAAATTTGAGTCTTATTCCAGGGGGAAAAATGTAATACAACCTAATCTATATGGACTTTTATAACAATATTGGCTGTGAAATTAGGATTAAACACACACGGAATTAATCTAGGTTCTATTGACATTTGGCACTACAACTTCAAATTGAGTAAGATTAACAGATAGTAAATTACTGTAAAATATGATCATTAAAGCCCTATAAATATTAATGTTTTGGCAAATCTTCAGTTTTGTAATTTCATAGTAAGCAAAAATTAGATTATTTGGTTCACTGAAAGTCAGTGCACTCAAGAAAAAGAACAAAAATGAGTTTCATTCGATGACCTGGATTTTATGTCTTCAGATATGTTAACGAAATGTTCTTGCAAAATGAAAATAACATGAAAATTTTTTTGTATCCCCTATATTAAAGATTTTCACAGATGAACCGTTAGTAAGTGAGAGCAAATTTACCAAGAATAATATTTTGAGATATAACACACACAAACATACATGCTTGTGCATTTTTAGCTGGGTATATATGTTTATGAAGTACTTTTCCTTTATTTATATAGCCTCTGTGTTGATAATTTTATTCATCCTTGTGTCATATTGAAATTTAAATATTTTCCCCTACAATGATTTCTATGCCATTGGTAAGAGCCTTATTTGAGATAATTCTGGAGAAGAGCAAAGGCTGGTGTTGATCATTAAGCAGAAGGAACTGATTTTCCCCTCAGCCTTGTAGATCTCCTTTCTCCATCCAGCATCCTTAAACAACCTGTTTTATTTGTAACCTGGGGTATCTGGCTGGCTGCCCAACCTGTATCTGAGACTTTGAGGATTCCAGGAAGAAAAAGAGAAGTAGCCTGAAGAGTTTTAAAACATACGCTGTTATATTGCCATCCTTATAATATTAGGATTTCCTTCCATAGATAAGTGTTTTTCTAAGAGCATAATTTATATCCAAATAATTCAGAATCACAGTAATTTTGCCAGCTTATAACTTTATAAATATGAAGGAGAAGCTGGATTCGAAAAGTTGAATGCAGTGTATTTTTAGACATTATATAAATCTATCTTATACTTTCTAAATGAGGTAAAGTGAAAAAGATTCTCTCACTGTAGGATAGCTATTTAAATCAAGAAATGAAAGCAAATTTACCTAAAATTAACAATTTAAGAATATACAGTGGATCCATTACATGTCATTGATGAAATATTACAATGTTAATAGGGGAGTTTGTCTCTGGGAAATTAAGCTGCTTTAAAGTTTTCTCCTGTCTTCTTACTTTTCTCCTTACTGTGGTAAAAAGCAATGTAAGGGTGGGGGAGTTAGGGGAGATTATACTTTATCGCAAGCTATAGTTTAAGGGGATACATTCCTTATGGGGAAGAAAAACTAAAGCCAGCAGGTCAAAGTTCATCTGAAGACAGTAAATTAATAGGGCCAACAGGAACTGGAACCAGACCTCAGCCTCTGCCCCAGTGAACCTTTTCCTCTAGTAAGGGTACTGGAAACTCCAGTGTGCAAAGCAGCACTACAGGCTGTAGACCAGGTGTTCAAACACTTAAGCCTATTGGGAACAGTTTGCATTCAAACCAAAGGAAAAGACAATACAAGAAGAGTAGACTTACTTAGAAATAGATACAGAGTGAAAATGGATTTTATTGGACACCTACTTTGAGTGTTAAGTCGTCGAGGGTGTGAATTAGGTTAAGTTTAATGAATACTAAGAAAGGTGTGCGTGAGTCTGTGTGTGTGTATGTTTGTGTGGTTCTCTGTGTGTCTATCTCTGTGTGCTTGTTGTCTGTGTGCCTGTGTGTGTGTCTGTGTGTGTTTCTGTGTGTGTCTTTATGTTTCTCTGTGTGTTTATGTGTGTCTGTGTGTATCTCTGTGTGTCTATTACTGCATCTATGTGTGTGTGGGTGTGTGTATGTGTATACTTGTTGCTGTGGATTGAATCCAGAGCTTCATACATACATATTGCAAAAGCACTATACCATGAAGCAGCAAACCTGCTATAACGAAGGTAATTTCATGTGTGACCCAAATAGACAGTAATGAAAAGAGAAAAACAACAACAACAACAAAATGATGTAGAAAAATAGAAAAAGTGAAACAGACAGAATATGACAGATGAACCTCAGTCTGCTGAAGTGATTGAATTACAAAAAAGCTTGGAAGGAAATATATAGATGCGCTCAGTTAGGTGAATCAGTGCCTTCTAAATCTGGAAAATGTATCAGTGATGTCATGTTGCAGAATGTTATCCTAACTTACCCAGAAGGATTAGAAGAGATGACTGGAGAGGGACAAGGGGCTATGTCCACTGAACTGTGAGATTCTTGAATGAAAGACATAAAGATTTTACATGAAAGAGGCCGAGTCTTGTAGGATATCTGAGTGTGTCAGCATCAAGGAGAACAATTTAAAGCAGATGTATATACTTTAGGGAAGAGATCAGATTTGGTTCCTATGGAAGGAATAAACAAAAGCAGGCTCAGTTCATTCATTTTGTGCTTTATTTTTTGAAGTAATAATTCTTTTTCTTCTTAAAGACTTTCATTCTTTTTCTCTAACTCATTTACCATAAAGAATCAAAAGAGTGTTAGTTTAGATGTTTAAAAAGAAAAGTAGGTTTTTTTATATTCTTGTATGATTCTGTATTTAATTTAAATAGGTTAAATCAAAACTAATAAACATACAAAATATTAGAAAATAAATATATTTATAAAAAATGTATTGCTTTACTGTTTCTTTATTTTTCCAATACCTTGTGGACTTAGCAGAAATTAATCTATATTCAAAACTAAAAATACTTTAAAATGTATATCTAACCATTACTTATAGATCACACTGTAATCCAGGAGATAAATAATATTGCGAAATATCTTTGATGCTACAGAATAAACATTAAGATACATTTTATTTAAAAGGTATGACTTTAATATATATAAAATTGTTTTTCCTCAAGAACAAAAGCCATTATATGTGTGAATGTGACAGAGAGCTGAAAAACTATGGATTATAGTATTAATGTGTTATTTTCCTCTGGATATTTGAAAATTCAAAAATGTTTTTCTTCTTTTATATGTGAGTAAACTGCTATTTATATAAGTATTTATAATGTTAGGAAACTTTAGCTTTTAAATGAGGGATAAAATCTTAATTTCTTTTGAAAATATTAAGCTTACCCAACACATATACAGCAGAGGGCTGCTGGGTCTGGGTTCAGTGAGAGAAGATGCATCTAACCCTCAAGAGACTGGAGGCCCCAGGTAGTTTAGAGATCTGGTGGGATGGTGAGTGGGGGTGTGTGTGGAAACATTCTCATGGAGATAGGAGGGAGAGATTGGGGGGATTGGGGGAGAAGAAGTATGGGATGTGGAACAGTCAGAGGTGGACTGGGAGGGGGATAAAATCTGGAGTGCAAAAAAAGATTAAATAAAATTTTTAAAAATCATTAAAGTCTTGTGTTGCTAAAATGTACATGGATTTTGGATGTGTTATGCTAAGTGATAGAAGAGGAAAGGCCACATGTATTATTCCATTTCTATGTAATGCCCAAAACATACAAATTTTTAGAAGTAGAAAGAAAGTAATCGGTAATTGTAACAGGATGTAGGGAGTATAAAATTGGGTATAAGAATTTAAAGGTACAGAGATAAAAATGGCATAGGTGATAGAAATGTTTTTATGGCTGATACTCAGTCAACATTGTAGATTTACTAAATGGCATTAAACTATAAACTCTACAAAATGGTGAATTTATGTTGCATGAATCTGTAATAAAATAATCAGAATTGGAAATGAAAAAAAGAAAATATTATTAAGAGTTTTTTAGATATAAATATATTTTTGCAAAAGTTATTGGCTAATGTCTTAATCTGAGATTTGTCATATGTGTGTGTGTGTGCCTATGTGTGCCTGTGTGTGTGTGTGTTTAGATACATAGAATGAAAGGGTGACCATATTTAGCAGCTGCATCCCCATCATTCCACTGCAGTTGTCCGAAGTACGATGCAAGCAACAGTGTCCTTGCTCCATGTACCCTGGGGCGTTTGGATTGTTAGATATGACGATCGAGGCCCCTCTGACAAGCTGGACAATTTCTAGTTCTCTAACTACTTTGATCCTTTCTTATGACACACTGAGAGTATGGTGTGCACACTGTAGTCATTGACTAATTTTTTTTCACTTTGGAACCCAAAGGTATTTTTACAATATTGGAAATCTTAAGACCTTAAGTAATATCTAACACTCAGTGTAAAAATTTCAAGGTGTTTATATATTGAGCAAAAAAGAAGAACATCTTCAACTAAGAACAATTTTGACTGGAATGGAAACATTATATGACTTGTAAATAAAAGCCACTTTATAAAAACAAAACCAGAAATCAGTTGAGAACTGTTACCTATGTTACGCTTCTCTGTCAATATCTCAGGGATATGAAACAAAGAAACAGACAGTGATATTAAACTCAGACTGAGATTCAAGTAACCGGAAGAAATGCAATGGAGTTTTGAAATATGTCAGCACAAAATATCATCAATGTGAACTAAGCTACCAGCCTCACAGACCCACGAGGAAACATCCTAAATGAGCCCATTTTGAGATCAAAGATCTACCGAGACAGATTGGGACTTTGATCTTCATATTAACTGTCTGAGTTGGAATCAGCACTGTGGGCTGTGCTTTCATCTGCACTCTGCTCTCCTTCCATCCACGTTATCTGCAGGACTGAAAATGCCAGGGCGTGTAGTGGGAGGAGGTTTAGCAGTTACTCGTGAGGCACAGGGGCAAGGACGGCTCAGAGGAAAGCATGTCTGCTTGCTTTCTGTACAAGTGATTTTCATACATAAAGGTGAATCATGTTAAATGCTTGTGCTTAGATGAGAAGCATTCAAAGCACAGGATGATACTTTTGATCATGTTATTTTAAGTTAATCGAGTCCTAAATACTGTAAGAGAACATCAGCCAGAAGGTTTAGAACCAGATCTGTTTGGCATTAAATATAGCTATTGAACACCTCTATCATGATCTTAACACACGCGTCATCTCTTGAAATCATCGTTGGTCAAAACAATATGAAGAAAAGAAAAACTTCATAAGTTGTGTTTTGTCAATAAGTCTGAGAAATCCTTTAATATATATTCCTCAATGCAGTGTGATTATTCATTCCAGCCCACAACATAATATTGTAATATAATAAAGCTGAGTAGATTAGAAAGCATAAAGTATAGAATAATTATCCATCTTGTATATTAATTTATACTCTGATGTAACAGTGAATTGTTGAATCATATTTTATTTTAAAATTTTAATGATATTGCTAAATATTTTATTATTGTCCTATTTATTATTTCCTCTTAGATACTGTCACTGTTGATTTTTAAAAAGTTAATGGCCAAGAATTGTGACAATAACAAGATAAAAATAACTAAGCATATTTGTAAGTTAAGCTTTGCCTGCATTAAATAAATTGGAAAAATATCACATTTTTTATAAAGTGTTCCTACATTAAGGGCAGACAAATTACTTAGCTAACTTTAAAATACTTTGGATAAAAGAAATATATACACACATAATTCATAGATGAAAGTTATGACTATTAAGTTGTTAGAATATAGACCACAGGTTGACATCATTTCTATTGATTATTTGGAAATATATTATGTCAAAAAATTCTATAAAGGAAAGATCCACTGTTCTGTGCAGATATCAGCATTCAATACAATAAGTCTTTGAATTTCTTTATCACTATACTATCTGAGTTAATACTACTTGTAAAGGTCCTCAAAATTCTTGTGAATAAGCTGGTGAGATAAGTAGGGAAGTATTTTTTTTACAGACTTAAAACACTTAATGAGTTATCTAATAATTACTTTTAGGAGAAAGGATGTTCCGTGTATATATTTTATTTGATCAGCTCAAATATTTGTCAGCTTTATTCTCATAAAAGAAAGGGATAGATCCCATGCCTACAGAATTTCATGGGACTTGAAAAGAGAAATTTTAGTTAATAGTTTGGATTTAAAAATAAAGAATCAAAGAAACATAATTGGTCAAAGTTACATGCTTGTCATTTCTGATGGTTAAACTTAACTGCAACAAGAATCAAACTCACCTTGTTATATGTTGGAGCATCTTCTGGGTATATGTCCAGGAGTAGTGTAGCTGGGTCCTCAGATAATGCTATTTTCAATTTTCTAAGAAACTGCCAGATTGATTTCCAGAGTGATTGTACCAGCTTGCAATCCCACCAACAATGTAGGAGTGTTTCTCTTTCTATACATCCACACCAGCATCTGCTATCACCCGAGTTTTTGATTTTAGCCATTCTGACTGGTGTGAGGTGGAATCTCAGGGTTATTTTGATTTGTATTTCCCTGATGACTAAGCATGTTAAACATTTCTTTAGGTGCTACTCAGCCATTTGAGATTCCTCAGGTGACAATTTTTGGTTTAGTCCTGTACCCCATTTTTTAATAGGATTGTTTGGTCCTCTCAAATCTAACTTCTTGAAGTCTTTGTATGTATTGGACATTAGCCCTCTATTGGGTGTAGGACTGGAAAATATCTTTTCCCAATATGTAGGTTTCCATTTTGTCCTGATGACAGTTTCCTTTGCCTTACAGAAGCTTTCAATTTTATGAGTTCCCATTTGTCTATAGTTGATCTTAGAGCCTGGACCATTGGTGTTCTGTTCAGGAAAATTTTCCCTGTGCCAGTGTGTTCAAGGACCTTTCCCACATTCTCTTCTACTAGATTCAATGTATCTGGATTTATGTGGATGTCCTTGATCCACTTGGATTTGAGCTTTGTACAAGGAGAAAAGAATGGATCAGTTTTCATTCTTCTATATGCTGACTACCACTTGAGCCAGTGTTATTTTTTGGGTATACTATCTTCTTTCCATTGTATGATTTTGGTTTCTTTATGAAAGATTAAGTGATCATAGCTGTGTGGGTTTAATTCTGGGTCTTCAATTCTATTCCATTTATTTACCTGTCTGTTTTTGTACCAATACAATACGATTTTTATCACTCGAGGTCAGGGATGGTGATTTCCCAAGATATTGTCTTACTGTTGAGAATGGTTTTCATTTTCCTGATTTTTTTTTGTTTTTTTGTTTTTTTTTATTACAGATGAATTCGAGAATTGCTCTTTCTATCTTTGTGAAAAATTGAGTTGGAATTTTGATGAGAATTGCATTGGATCTGTGGATTGCTTTTGGCAAGATGGACATTTTTACTATGTTAGTCATGCAGATCCAGGAGCATAGAAGGTCCTTCCATCTTCTGATGTCTTCTTCAATTTCTTTCTTCAGAGAATTGGAGTACTTGTCCAACAGAACTTTCACTTGCTTGGTTTGAGTCACACCAAGATATTTTATATTACTTATAGCTATTGTAAAAGGTGTTGTTTTCCTAGTTTCTCTCTCAGCCTATTTATCCTTTCAGTAGAGGAACGCTACTGATTTGCTTGAGTTAACTTTATGTCCAGCCAATTTGCAGAAGTTGTTTATTATCTGTAGGATTTCTCTTGTGGAAATTTTGGATCAATTAAGTATACTAACATATTATGGGCAAATAGTGATATCTTGACTTCTTCCTTTCCAATTTGTATCCCTTTGACCTCCTTTTGGTGTTTAATTGCTCTGGCTAGAACTTCTAGTACTATATTGAATAGATAGGGAGAGAGTGGGCAGCCTTATCTAGTCCCTGATTTTAGTGGGTTTGCTTCAAGTTTCTTTCCATTTAATTTGATGTTGGCTACTGGTTTCCTGTATATTGCTTTTACTATGTTTAGATATGGGCCTTGAATTCCTGATCTTTCTAAGGCTTTTAACATGAAAAGGTGTATTTTGTCAAAGCCTTTTTCTCTGCATCTGATGAGATGATCATGTGGTGTTTTAGTTTAAGTTTCTTTAAATAGTGGATTATGTTGATGGATTTCCATTTGTTGAACCATCCCTGCATCTCTGGGATGCAGGATACTTGATCATGGTGAATTATCATTTGGATGTGTTCTTGGATTCAATTTGTAAAACTATTATTGAGTATTTTTGCATCAATTTTCATAAGGGAAGTTGGTCTGAAGTTCTCTTTCTAAGTTGGGTCTTTGTGTGGTTTTGGTATCAGCATAACTGTGGCTTCATAGAATGAATTAGATAGTGTTCCTTCTGTTTCTATTTTGTGAAATAATTTGAAAATTATTGGTATTAAGTCTTCTTTGAAAGTCTGATAGAATTCTGTACTAAAACCATATCGTCCTGGGCATTTTTTAGATGGGAGACTTTTAATGACTGCTTCAATTTCCTTAGAGGTCATGAGACTGTTTAGGTTTATCTGATCCTGATTTAACTTCGGTACCTAATATCTGTCTAGAAAGTCATCTATTTCATCTAGATTTTCCAGTTTTGTTGAGTATAGGCTTTTGTAGTAGGATCTGGTAATATTTTTAATTTCTTCACTTTTTGTTGTTATGTCTCCCTTTTCATTTCTGATTTTGTTAATTTGGATACTGCCTCTATGCCTTCTGGTTAATCTTGCTAAGGGTTTATATATCTTATTGATATTCTGAAAGAACCAGTTCCTGGTTTTGTTGATTCTTTGTATAGTACTTTTTGTATCTACTTGGTTGATTTCAGTTCTGAATTTGATTATTTCTGCTGTCTACTCTTGGGTGTGTTTGCTTCTTTTTGTTCTATTGCTTTCAGATGTGCTGTTAAGCTGCTAGTATTTGCTCTCTCCAGTTTCCTCATGAAGGCACTCAGAGTTATGTGTTTTCTTCTTTGTTCTCCCTTAATTGTGTCCCATAAAATTGGTTATATTGTCCTATTTTTGTTAAATTATATGTCTTTGATTTCTTTCTTCATTTCCTCCCTGACCAAGTTATCACAGAGTAGGAAGTTATTCAGTTTCCATGAGTATGTTATTTCTATTGTTTTGTTGTTATAGTAGGCTAGCCTTATTCTGTGGTGATCTAATAGGATGCATGGGATTATTTGAATCTCTTGTATCAGTTGATTGTTTTGTGTCAAATAATATGCTCAATTTGAAGAAGGTATTATCAATTGTTGAGAAGAATGTATATTATTTTGTTTTAATGTGAAATGTTCTATAGATATCTGTTAAATCAATTTGGTTCATTACTTCTGTTAGTTTAGCTGTGTCTCTGTTTAGTTTCTGTTTCCATGATCTGTCTATTGGTGAGTGTAGGGTGTTGAAGTTAACACTATTATTGTATGGGGTTCAATGTGTGCTTTAAGCTTTAGTAACTTTTGTTTTACAAATGTTCAGAATTTAGAGTTCATGTTGGTAGTTTTTTCCTTTGAACAGTATGAAGTGTACTTCCTCATTTTTTCTGATAACTTTTGGTTGAAAATCTATTTTATTAGACATTAGATGGCTACCTCAGCTTGTTTCTTGGGATCATTTACTTGGAAAATGTTTTCTAGCCTTTTACTCTGGGATAGTGTTTGTCTTTGTGACTTAGGTGTGTTTCCTGTATGTGGCAAAATGCTGGGTCCTGTTTACATATCCAGTTTGTTTGTCTATGTCTTTTTATTGAGGAATTGAGCTCATTGACATTAACACATACTAAGGACCAATGATTGTTGCATCCTATTATTTTTATTCTTAGACGTTGAATTATGTTTGTTTGGCTCTCTTCTTTTGGGTTTGTTGTAAGAACATCAATTTCTTGCTTTTTGTTGGGTGTAGTTTCCCTCCTTCTGTTAGAGTTGTCCATTAATTTTTTTTGTAGGGCTGCATTTGTTAAAAGATTTGTTTAAATTTGATTTTGTCATGGAACATTTTCGTTTCTCCATCTATGATAATTGAGAGTTTCACTAAGTATAGTAGCCTGGGCTGGCATTTTTAATCTTAGCGTCTATATGACATCTGCTCAATATCATCTTGCTTTTAGTGTATCTGCTGAGAAGTCTGGTGTAATTCTGATATGTCTGCCTTTATATGTTACTTGACATTTTTAACTTAATGCTTTCAATATTCTTTCTTTGTTCTGTGCATTTTGTGTTATGTTTATTATGTGATGGGAAAAATTTCTTTTCTGGTCCAATCTATATGGCATTATATAGGCTTCTAGTATGTTTATAAGAATCTCTTTCTTAGGTTGGGGGAGTTTTCTTCTATAATTTTGTTGAAGATGTTTACTGACCATTTGAGATGGGAATCTTTGTTTTCTTCTATATCTATTATTCTTAGGTTTGTCTTTTCACTGTGTCCTGAATTTCTTAGATGTTTTGGGTTAGAAGCTTTTGGCATTTTGCATTTTCTTTGACTGTTGTGTCAATATTTTCTGTGGTATCTTCCACACCTGAGATTCTCTCTTGTGTCTCTTGTATTCTTTGGTAATGCTTACATCTATGACTCCTGATATCTATCCTAGGTTTTCTATCTCCAGGATTTTCTCCCTTTGTGACTTCTTTATTGTTTCTATTTCTATTTTTAGATCCTGGATGGCTTTGTTCAATTCCTTCACCAGTTTGCTTGTGTTTTCCTGTATTTATTTAAGGGATTTATATGTTTTCTCTTAAGGGATTCTACCTGTTTACCTGTGTTCTCCTGTCTTTCTTTAATGCAGTTATTTATGTTCTCCTTAAATTTCTCCATCATCAACATGAGATGGGATTTTAGATCATAATCTTGATTTTCTGGTGTCTTGGAGTACCCAGGGCTTGCTGTGATGGGAGAACTCAGTTCTGATGATGCCAAGTAGCATTGTTTTCTGTTGCTTATATTCTTATGCTTACCCCTTGCCATCTAGTTATTTCTTGTGTTAGCTGGCCCTGCTGTCACTGACTGGAGCCTGTCCCTTCTGTGAGTTTGTAATCCTGGGTGTGTCAGCACTCCTCAGGCCACACTTTCTCTAGGTCGGATTAGGATGCAGAGTGCGACAGCATAGGGTCAGCTCCCAGGGCACAGATAGAAACTGGAAGGATCATCAATATCCTAGATTATTAACTGATTCTTTATTCTGTTCTCTTGTTCCTCTCTCTCTCTCTCTCTCTCTCTCTCTCTCTCTCTCTCTCTCTCTTTCTCCTTCCCTTTCTACTTTCATTCTTCTTTCCTTTATTTAGTTATTGAAGTATATAAATATATACTACCCTATATGAAAATTTAGATCTATTAATTATCTATTATAAAATAACAAACTGATATATGATTTGATGTGGATGAGCTTTGAAAACACTCTGCAAAGGCAGTGCAGGTAAATTTTTGTTTGGTTTAATGTACTTAAAATATTTAGAAGAAGTCAAATTATATAGAGATAATGGATATGATATATGTCAATGGGCCAAGAAAAGAAGTTTGCAAGGAAATTCCTCCGTGGGAACAGACTTTTCTTTCAGTATAGTAGAAATATTTTGGAACCAGATAGAGATGATTGTCATTCAACCTTATAAATGTACTGAATATCAAATTGTTCATCTTAAAATGGGTAATGTCAGATTTCACCTGAATAAACTTACAAATTTGTTTCCATTACAAAAATATCAATTTTAATATTTTATCTTAGTAAATATCTCATAAGCTAGTCATTTCTCTTAATACCCATGACAATGTACAATTTTAGTTATCACAAAATTCTCCCTGTGTTTTGCTTTTATCCTCAGTCCAACTTACATCTTTATTTGCAATTTTGTTTGTCTACCTTTTCTCCTGCTCACTTTAAACACATAAATAAAGGATCATAATAAGTAAAATGTTAAATGAATAAGAAGCATTTGTATATATGTGTTATTCCAAAAAGAATCAACCTGAAACATCAGAACATGTCCAGTACCAGGTGTGTACACTTGGTAAGCACTACTATTTTCTATAAGCTGACCAGCCAAATTTCCTCATTTGTCATAGTTAAGGAATATTAATTGGTTCACTAAGAATTTAGGAACTTAATAATAAAAACTACAGATGTTATCTCTTCTTTGAAAGGGGAAAATTTGTATGTTTGTATGTCTGTTTGTGCCTCTTTGTGCATGTGTCTGTGTGTGTGTATGTATACATGTGTGTGAAATTTTAGCTCATCAATTTTCATTGCACCTACGCAACTATAATATAAGGTAAAATGAAAGCTATCAAATTAAACCGTTGATACTCTCTACTCCATCATTTATTTATTTATTTATTTATTTATTTATTTATTTATAGTTAAGTTTTATTTATTGCGTTAAGGTTTAATTATTGTTCTAATTCTAGTTCTGATTCTAAGCTCAGTACACAACACATGCTGGGCTGAAGATGATATTCCTTGTGTCTCAGTATCTGTTTCAAGTGTTAGAGAACTTGTCCAGGATACATATTTTCCACTTTTAATCTGGTACTATGGGGGGGAACCAGAGGGGGAAAACATAATAATAGAAAACAAAACAGTAATATCAGTCAATCCAATGCATTTTTTTAAAAAAGAAATTCATATTTTGTTTTTTTTGTTTTTTTTCATATTTTGAATCAATGAAATTATTTTTATACATCTTGTCTTACAGCATAGAACATGAGCTTTCATCCTGCCTCATATGAAAAGAGCTACATGTTTTCTAGACTACAGAATGATGCCCTGTGTGTGTTCTAACTGATGTATACAGAAGGGAAGGATATGAGGCAAATGAATATGTCACATGTAGTTCAAGACCAGCATTCTTTGTTTTTATTTTAAAACACATAAAATTTAAGAGACCTGTCTCCAAAGATTTCAAAATATAGTGTCTTTTTCTCAAAATAATATTAAATATGTGAAGGTGCATTATACTATATTATATACACAAATGGCATGAGAATATAAGAATTTTTATTACACATGTTAATTTTAAATAGTGTATTTAGTTTGACTTTTAACATATTTATAAGAAATTTTATTATATTCATTTTTTAGTATTTTATTTTTGTTCATATTTATTTCCTCATTATTCTCTTTTGGCCCCCTTCCTTGTTTTGGAGGTTCCCTTCCAAATATCTTGAAAGAACCTAGAGTTGAAGTCACATCATGCAGAATGTATAGACATCAAGTTTGAAGTGGACTGGAAGCTTCCCCTCTGCTGGTTTGATTTCATTATGCAGGATGATGCTATGCCAGATGCTGACTTCCAGTTGAGGTGTGCACTAGTGGTTTGCCTGCCATGAGGGTAACCAACTGCTTTCTAGTTATAGGCCAAATCCACAGGAGAAAATTCATACCTGAAACTGTACACTAGTTCTAAAATGATTTGGGTAATGTACCCTAATGAGTACTCCAAGAATCCAATCATTGTGTTGAATATATACTGTGCAGATTAATCTGCCTAGTAAGTATGTATAATTATGTTCATAGTTTATTTATAAGTTAGTACATTATTTAGTGATGCTTTAGAAAGTTAAGCAATTATCATAATTTTAACAGGTTTACTTTGTATTAAAATGTTTCAAAGAGCACAGAGACATTTTATTACATGAAAATGTAAGGTAAAAACTTACTTAGAAACCACCATTTTCTTACTAAATTGACCTGAGTGAAACAGCACTTCTGCACGTCAGCCATTCTAAATGCATAAGTGTGAAAATAACGGAGTTATTCCTGTTGTATGAAGACAGGAAATGTCACAACATATTTTCTCCCTAAAGTGACCCTAGACACAAGATCAGCAACCTTGAGCCAGGAGAGATGAGGAGTGGCCAAAAAACTGTGATTCCATAAATGTATACAGGTTTCCCTGTATACATGACGATAGGAACAGGTGAAGTGTAAGAAATGATCCTGAAGAATAGGAGACACCTGAGCTCCACTACTAGAAGCAGTTGTTTCAGAGCAAAATGAATATAGACCCCAATTGCAAGACTGGTTCAGACACTGTTTTATAGGCTGTGTCAAAGACAATATCCAGGAAAGGCTGTCTACCTGCAGAAGGTCATGGAGTTAAACTGCCCACCATGCTGACTCTGCACAGTGGCATTTATCACGGAATACGGGCTTCATTTGCAGCACACAGAACCTCCTCAGGCGTTAGGAGAAACCTGGCATTTTCTGCTACCTGCAGGCTTATGCTTTTTGAAGCCAGGAAGGACATCTGTAAAAGTTGGCTGCCTACATGGCAGACCATGCAAAATGCCAAGGAGAGTGATTTATGTCCTACTTCCTAAGACTAAAGAGGAAATACAGTGAGAGTTTAGTAATGAAAGGTCAGGACAGTGAAACATTTTCATTACAGACCTTTCAAAAAGATAGTACCAAAAACAGATCATTATTTTGATAATTTACAAATTTCCACTCTGTTTTAGTACTATAACTCAAAGTTCTAAAATGTGTTTAAAATATATTTCACTATCTTTACTTTATTTATGAACATATATATATATATATATATATATATATATATATATAGTGGAAACAGGTAAAAGTATTTAGCTTTAATTCATTTATTTAATTCAACTGTTTTATTTAGACTACTAATTACAGAGAGAATTCATCAATCAGTTGATGAGAATGTAGTCAGAACACAGCTTAGATGCTTAGATAACAGTTGGATGTAGAAATCCTAAAGTTGGAAAGTTAGATGAAAAAGAAAACAAGGTATAATATTAAGTTATAAACTATATTATAACATATATGAGTTAAGATTTACAAAAGTACTTAAAGAATATAATCAACAAATTTTGTCCTTATTTCTTTTTTTTTTATTGGATGTTTTATTTACATTTCCTATGTTGTCCCCTTACCCCATCCCCCACCCACCCAGGAACCCCCAATCCCCTCACCCCTCCTCCTTCTTCTCTGTGGATGTAACCTCTATCTACCCCCCCATTCCCACCTCCCCACCCTCAAAATTCCCACCCCCTGGGGCATCCAGCCTTCATGCGGTCAAGGTTCTCTTCTTCCACCTATGCTAAAATAAAGGTCAAATTGAAGCTTAAAAACATTTTAAAAAATTTAAACAAGGCCACACAACTAGTTAGAGGAGGAAACTAGAAACCAGACACTGGAGGTCTAGGAACCATTGCCCTAAACCTAAACATTAAAGAATGTAGTTCTTTTTACAGTGTTTCTGATATAACACTCTTCATGCACATAGAGAGAAATCAATGCTTGCATACTTACATATGTCATTGTATTACATTTAACCAACATTCATGATATTCTCAGAAGATCTGAAAGCACAGCAGCACATATTAAGAAAAAAGCTTTTATATTGTTTGTCTCAATTGAAAACCATGTTGTATTGTGTACCATTAAGTAGAGTGTCATGAGAACTTGTTTGTCCATGAGTGTATTTGTATCTTTTAAATGATAGTGCATTGGTTTTCTTTATATCTCCTTATAGTCACTGTAATCAGGCACCCGACCTACTTACTTATCAGTTCCTTCTAGATATTAAGATAAAGAAATTTCAAGGTATTTATTAGTCAATATTTACTAAATAAACGATTTTTCCAACATTAAAAAAAAAAAAAGAAAGAAAACAAGGGCCGGGCGGTGGTGGCGCATGCCTTTGATCCTAGCACTTGGGAGGAAGATTCAGGTAGATTTCTGAGCTAGAGAATTCGAGGCTAGCCTGGTCTACAGAGTGAGTTCCAGGACAACCAGGGCTACACAGAGAAACCCTGTCTCGAAAAACCGAAAAAAAAAAAAAGAAAACAAGGATCATTTAGAAATTAATTTATTTTAGTCTTCATTTATTTTATTTTTGGAAAATGTGAGAATTTGTTAGAGTAATTGCTAAAATTTCCCACAGAGAAGAGCAATAACAGAAACACCACCATTTCTCAGAGCATATCAGATTTTCACAGTACATTCTAGCGAAGAAGGTGGAAGCATGTGATCTTTGAGGGCCATGTTTTTCTGTACTGAAAAGCTAAGTGGTTCCTTCCCTTCTTCTCCTACACAGGCTTGGTTTCTTGACATCTGCTTTCCAAATCACCATGGAGATGAACTTTAAATAAGACAGAGATCCTACTCCTTGTCTCTTTAAAACAGGATGGTCAGAATTTTGGTACTTTTAGTATAAGCAATTTGTAAAATTTAATAATTTTAATAGTTTAAAAGTTGATTTTTATTTTTATTTTTTTTGCAATTTTTACATGTATTTACAAGAAAGGAAATAGAGAGGTTCTAGACTGTAAATTTAAGGCCACTTTACAAGAAAACACATGTATAATCAAAAGTATGGAGCATTTTAATTCCCAAGTAAATGACCTTTTCCAGGTATAATATCAAAGGAGAAAAGAAATAAACAGCATTGAAATGTGTCTCACAGTAATGTGTTGACATGTATCTATCTATTGACTCAAGTACACCTTTAACTTTTCTTTCTGAGTTTGACCCATATCACAAGGAACACACACACACAAACACACACACAATTTTTTCATTTGATTGAATAAAAATAATGGAATGGTTATTCTTCAGTTTAACTCTTCTAGTATCTTCAACATACTCATGATTTTTAAATGAGTAATTTAGTATCAGTTATCATTAACTATTAAATTTGTTGTACATTCTATACCCAACACATATGTGCTTTTAATCCATTGCCTGGCAGAAATGGCATATTAAAATAAAAACAACAAAGAACTTCGTGTGTATTTCATAATTAGAAGCTTAATCTAATTTGAAAATAATTTCCGTTTTAAATTACAGCAAGGGACATTACAAAGTAAACGAATGAATGTCCCAGATTCTTTAAAACTGTGAGTGAAGCACTTTTAAAAGTGTTAGTGTATGTTTCCTATTGTGGATACAAACACGCTAGTGTTTCTAACTATAACATTGCACCACATAATTTGCAAACACATGTGAATTCACAGGAAAATAGCAAATATTAAGTTACAAAGCAAGAACATGTTTTTGCTATAAAGTGTAGAGCAGCAAGTAATTTATTCATTCTGGGCTTCAGTTTTCTTTTAATTAAAGTTGGGGGATTGCACTATCACAGGCCGTATCTGATTCTAACATGCATTTTAGAAATTACTGCACTAGTTTCTCTTGTTACTGCTTTCTCATGTTTAATACTTTCTTGTGGTTTCTTCCTACCTCAGGAAATTGAAATTATATCTCTGAACTATTTTATCGTTAATGGCATAATGAATCTTGGGAAAACTGTGGATGCCTTACAGAACTCTAGGATTAAAATTAGAAAACAACACTTACAAAGATGAAAAAACAGTATAAAGACAAAACAGACAGGGGAATGAATAAAAAAGAGTAACATGCTGAATTATTTTATGAGCATCAAGTGGAATTAAATAATTAGCAAATGGAAAATAAACTGAGTCTTTTCCAGTCTTCTAAATCTCAATAACTGAAGCCTCTCAGACTTTTCTTTGAAACATAACCAGGGAAATATGTCTAAACCAGAATTATTATAGAAACAATTTAAAACTCCATGATAAATACACAAAGGCTATAATGCAGGAGAGGAAGCATCCCAGGCAATAGTTTCTACAACCCCAATCCTGTCAGACATCCCCACAAGCAACATGACAAGCAGGGGTAGATGATATCCTTAGATCACCAAGAACATGTCATCAACTAGCTAAATACCACAAAATGACCTCTGCCAAGGCCTAGTGCCACAAATCAATCTTTTCGACATATTTCTGTTTCTTGCCACATGGAAGATTCATAGTTCTAAGTGCCACACACAAAAAGAAGATATGAACATATGAGTGAGCTTTACTGAGAAAATGAATTTCAGTAGGGACAGAGAGGTGTGGGAGAGGAGGTAGTTAAAAATATCTAAAATTCATTATATAACTGTCAATGAAAAAGACACAAAATACCTTATGCATGTGCATGAAAATGCCATAACAAAACACATTCCTATGGATAATCAATAAATGCTACAACATCAAGAATTTAAAATTCGTAAGAGAGAGATAAAATTGCTTTTAAAAACAAATTGAAAAGTAAACACACTGTTTATCTTGTTATTAAATGCTAAACATCCATTGTTTCTGGTGCAGTATTTTTTAATTATTTTGCTCTGTAACACCCTCATTGTTTTGGCTTTAATATTAATAATACCCTTAATTATAAAATGAATGCCAAACAGCTAGTTTGCAAGAAGGATTCCTTATACACAGATATTTCTGAGGTCTGATACTGTATTGATTCTAATAGGGAACATATGTTTGGATAGTTCTACATCTCTGAACGCTACCTGCAAATCCTCTGCTTCATGTTGCTGAGCTTATGCTCAGCTGCTCTCTTAATTTTGATTATCTCTATAACTGACCTACCTCCCTACAGTTATCACAATCACCAGGAAACCACTAAGATAGTTTGTGAGACTGCACTGTTTTATCCTGGAAGTCTTTATTTATAGGATGTCAAGTATAAAGTGATCACTAAGTTGAAATAAAAATATGTTAAGTTGTTTGAAGAATGACAGAGTTGTGGGACAGTAAAAGTACAATGGGGGCATCGGTGGGGGAATCAAGAAATTTAAAAATTGCGATCTTTGAGAAAACCATTCTCATCTGTAAGCCATAGCCTGTATGTTGTCATTGAAACATGAAGTATCAGTTTGAATATTCTGTCTTAAAATTCTTTCATTACCGGCCTTCAAAACCTTAATTCTAGGCATTAGAGAGATGACTCAGCAGAAACAAGCACTTGTTTTCTAGTATCTACATAGAGTCTCACAAAAGTGCAAATAAATTTAAAAGAAAAATTTATCTTATAAAGAAATTAAGATAAATGGTTTAGGAGGGATGGGGTCTGGGTGGATGATGGGGCCTACAAAAAGGAACTAGTGAGAGCATGCACTAGCAATGAGACAGCAATGTGACACACTAGCAATGTGACAGCTCACCTGAAAGCACTAGAACAAAAATAAGCAAATACACCCAAGAGGAGTAGATGGCAGGAAATATTCAAACTCAAGGCTGAAATATGACCAACTAGAAACAAAAAGAAAAATATACAGTATCAACAAAATGAGGAGCTGGTTCTTTGAGAAAATCAACAAGATAGATAAACCCTCAGCCAGACTAACCAGAGGACACAGAGGCAGTATCAAAATTCATAAAATCAGAACTGAAAAGGGAGACATAACAACAGCAACTGAGGAAATTCAAAAAATCATCAGATCCTACTACAAAAGCCAATACTCAACAAAACTGGAAACTCTGGATGAAATGGACAACTTTCTAGATAAATAGCATGTACCAAAGTTAAATCAGGAGCAGACAAACCATCTAAACAGTCCCATAAGCCCTAAAGAAATAGCAACAGTAATTAAAAGTCTCAAAAAAAAAAAAAAAGCCCAGGACCAGATGGTTTTAGTCCAGAATTTTATCAAACCTTCAAGGAAGACCTAATACCAATTCTCTTCAAACTATTCCACAAAATAGAAATGGAAGGAACACTACCCAATTTGATCTATGAAGCCACAAAGACACAAAAAAGAAACAAAACTTCAGATACAACTCCCTTATGAATATCGATGCAAAACTACTCAATAAGATTCTCACAAACTGAATCCAAGAACACATCAAAACAATCATCCATCATGATCAAGTAGACTTTATCCCAGGAATGCAGAGATGGTTCAATAATCTGAAATTCATCAGTATTCATCAACGTAATCCACTATGTAAATAAACTGAAAGAAAAAATAACACATGATCATCTCACTAGTTGCTGAGAAAGCATTTGACAAAATTCAACAACCCTTCTTAGTAAAAGTCTTGGAAACATCAGGAATTCAAGGCCCATATTTAAACATAGTAAAAACAATATACAGCAAGTCAGTAACTAACATCAAACTAAGTAGAGAGAAACTTGAAGCAATCTCACTAAAATCAGGGACAAGGCTACCCACTCTCTCCCTACCTATTCATGTAGTACTAGAAGTCCTACCCAGAGCAATTATAGTAGTCAAAGGAATACAAATTGGAAAGGAAGAAGTCAAAATTTCTCTATTTGCAGATGATATGATAGTATACTTAAGTGACACCAAAACTTCCACCAGAGAACCCCTAAACCTGATAAGCAACTTCAGCAAAGTGGCTGGATATAAAATTAACTCAAACAAATCAATAGCCTTCCTCTACTCAAAGGAAAAACAGGCTGAGAAAGAAATTAGGGAAATGAAACCCTTCACAATAGTTACAAATAATATAAAATAACATGGTGTGAATCTAACCAAGCAAGTGAAAGATCTGTATGGCAAGAACTTCAAGTCTTTGAAGAAAAAAATTGAGGATCTCAGAAGATGGAAAGATCTCCCATGATCGTGGATTGGCAAGATTAATATTTTAGTAAAAATGGCCGTCTTGCCAAAAGCAATCTACAGATTCAATTCAATCCTCATCAAAATTCCAAATCAATTCTTCATAGATATAGAAAGAGCAATTTGCAAATTCATTGGGAATAACAAAAAACCCAGGATAGCAAAAACTATTCTCAACAGTAAAAGAACTTCTTTAGGAATCACCATCTCTGACCTCAAGCTGTACTACAGAGCAATAGTGATAAAAACTGCATGGTATGGTTACAGAGACAGGCAGGAAGATCAATGGAATAGAATTGAAGATCTAGAAATAAATCCAATCACCTATGGTCATTTGATCCTTGACAAAGGAGCTAAAACTGTCCAGTGGAAAAAGGACAGCATCTTCAACAAATGGTGCTGGTTCAACTGGAGGTCAGCGTGTAGAAGAATGCAAATTGATCCATTCTTATCTCCTTGTACAAAGCTCAAGTCCAAGTTGATAAAGGACCTTCACATAAAACCAGATACACTGAAACTAATAGAAGAGAAGGTGGGGAAGACCCTTGAATACCTGGGCACAGGGGAAACCTTCCTGAACAGAACACCAATGGCTTATGCTCTAAGATCAACAATTGAAAAAAATGGGGCCTCATAAATATCAAAGCTTCTGTAAGACAAGGGACATTGTCAATAGGACAAAACAGCAACCAACAGATTGGGAAATGATCTTTACCAATCCTATATCTGCTAGATGGCTAATATCTAATATAAACAAATAACTCAAGAAATTAGACTTCAGACAACTAAATAATCCTATTAAAAATGGGTACAGAGCTAAACAAAGAATTCTCAACTGAGGAAAAAAGAATGGCAGAGAAACACCTAAAGAAATGTTCAATATCTTTAGTCATCAGAAAAATGCAAATCAAAACAACCCTGAGATCCCACCTCACACCAGTCAGAATGGCTAAGATTAAAAACTCAGGAGATCAAATCTGGCGAGGATGTGAAGAAATACTCCTACATTGGTGGTGGGATTGCAAGCTGGTATAACATCCCTGGAAATGAGTCTGGTGGTTCCTCAGAAAATTGGCCATAGTACTACCTGAGGACTCAGCTATACCACTTCTGGGCATATACCCGTAAGATGCTCCAACATATAACAAGGACACATGCTCCACCATGTTCACAGCAGCCTTATTTATAATAGCCAGAAGCTTGAAAGAAACCAGATGTCCTTTAACAGAGAAATGGATACAGAAAATGTGGTACATTTACACAATGGAGTATTAGTCAGCTATTGAAAACAATGAATTCATGAAATTCTTAGGCAAATGGATTGAACTACAAAATATCATCCTGAGTGAGGTAACCCAATCACAAAAGAACACACATGGTATGTACTCACTGAGAAGTGGATATTAGCCCAAAAGCTCAAAATGTCCAAGACACAACTCACAGACCGCATGAAGCTCATGAAGAAGGAAGTCCGAAGTGTGGGTGCTTCCGTCCTTCTTAGAAGGAGTAACAAAATACCCATTGGAGCAAATATAAAGACACAGTGTGGGTCAGAAGCTGAATGAGGGGCCATCTGGCGACTACTACCCCTGTGTATCCATCCCATGTGCAGTCGCCAAAGGTAGATGCTGATGTGGATGCCAGAAAGTGTATGCTGACAGGAGCCTGATACAGCTGTCTTCTTAGAGGTCTACCAGAACCTGACATATACAGAGGTCGATGCTCTCACAGCTAATCATATTTCTGACCATGGTATTCCCAATGGAGGAGTTAGAGAGAAGGCTTAAGGAGCTAAAATGATTTGCAGCCTCATTGGGAGAGGAACAATACCAACCAACCAGAGCTCCCAGAGTCTACACCACCAGTATTGGAACACATAGGCAGGAACTCATGGCTCCAGCTGTATATACAGGGGAGGATGGCCTTGTCGGACATAGGTGGAAGAGGAGAACCTTTTGTCCTCTGAAGGCTGGGTGCCCCAGTGTGGGGGAATTTGAGGGCAGGGAAGTGGGAGTGTCGTACATGGGTGGGGGTACATCCTCATAGAAGCAGGAGGAGGGGGGATGACATAGAAGGTTTCTGGGTGGGGGAAAGTGGGGAAAGGGGATAACACCTGAAATTTAAATAAAATATTCAATAAGAAAATAAAGAGGAAAAAATAAGATAAATGATTTAATGCTCAGGCAAGAGTAAAGTTTTTAAAGAGCATGTCATGGAAAAGTTGAGCAATATTTTCATTGATTTAAGTTCATTAACGTCAAAATAATATTAGATTAGTGAATGTATATTCTTCACTCATCAAGTAAAAGTTCATTCATATTAGTGAGAAAATATTGTAATAACTCAAGAAATATAAACTATGCATTCAATTCAATCATTCATACAATTTGAGTCTGCTTATTCAAGTTCCTTAATTTTCAAATGAAAAGTTAATGGTCATGTTTAAAAGGTTATTTTCATCTGGATAGAAATCTTATATTTATTTTCTGTTTCTTAAGTGATAATTTATCTGTTTGTAATGCAACTCTAATATTAATGTGCTAAGATTTATGTTGTATTTTGTTAATGATAGAATTAATAAAAAGCTATATACTGTATAGATAGTTCATATGGTTTTTCTAAATAAAAATATTCCTTTCAGCTTTTCCCACTGTTCTTCCTAGGATTCATTATTTTGGAGGAGGTAAAGCAGTCAACGTGAATCATTTGGTACTTTACAATTATTGTTTTATCTTAATGAAATAAGGCTCACTTTTGCCTACTGAATGAGCATCACTTTCCTTAGCAACATATAGTTTCCTATAAAATATTAATAGCGTAAATTAAGCAATGGATAGTCTTCATAATAAAATAGTACATCACAGCAATTTTGAAGATTCTGTCAGTGTCATAATTAAGAATTAAATCCAGAAGAGGGTATTATTGTGATCCTTTGCTTTTCCCTGGGCCTGTAGTGAATTGCCATCATCTTGTCATATTTTATTTTCATAAAGAAGGTAGAATCCTTATATTTAGTGTTATAAATATGTATTTTTAAATATAATTTTTCTGATTGTGAGTTTAAGGATAGACAGTTGGTTTAAATCATCTTTACATCATAACCTAATGTATAGTACCCCATTTTTCTGTTTTCTAGTTCAAATGAACAGAGATTGCTGTATATTAATCTTACACCTGTAAGTATGGACTTTGCTCTTATATAGTATCTGATATTAGATCCTTGTGGAAAGGAATGCTAGACTCACAAAGTAGTCGCAACCTAAAGAATTGCTGGTTTAGAGGATTTGGCTTTCTGAATGTTTTCTACAGTCAATTGTCTTCTACCAATTAATCTCTTTTTCATACATTTCTTTATAGATTATTATAGGACTTCATCATATAGGAAAACAATCTCTTTGGTTGAGAAGATATCAATTGTATAAATAAATCTTGTCATCAAACTTGAACATCATTTGAATGTGTATAGTGTGCATATTTTTTCTCATTTCACCATGTTTTTGATACTCTTAATGATACAAACTTTAGCTAAACACCAAAGCCGAGTAAGAATTAATCTCATGAAACAGATTTAAATTATTATTTATTTGTATGTTTTTCTATATATGTACTCTCATATTGGTGACCAGAAGCTAGAAGACAGCATCAATCCTAAGTAACTAGAATAACAGGTTGTTACAAGCTGCCAAAAGTGTGTTCTGGAAACCAACTCTGTTCTTTCAAGAAGCAGCAATCTCTCTTAACTTCTGAGTCATATCCAAATATTCTTAAGTCGTATACAATCTCTGAGGTGTTGTTCATTAGACTTTTCCTCAATTTTATATATATATATATATATATATATATATATTATTTTTTCAAATTGTAATTTATACTCATTCACACAGGGGTTATAAGCACAAAAAGGCAGGACGTGGGGAAGGGGATGACACTGAAGCATGGGTGTTCAGTGGGAATACAGATATCTTTCAGAACAGGGTATCAGCTCATTGAGGGTTCAGGGGATAGGTCACTATGACTCTGCCTATGATTTACTTGTCCTTACCTAAGTTGTTATTATCTGCCAAGGCTACCTATTTACAAGTTCTATGACTACTCAGGCTGGTAAATTTTCACAAAAATTTCCTGTTTACAATAGCTTATACGGATCTTTCTTTTTTCTTGTATATGATTTTTTATCATAAAGTATATCAACATCACTAGCAGGTTAAAAACATGATTTCTCCTAATTCTGTTTCATCTCTTCCTTCTGTTTCATTTTGTTTCACTATTTTGATCAATGGCAGAATATAGAATATTGGCAATTAAACTTAATTGTGGTAGAAAATATTTCTTGCCCTACTTAAAACTTCAAAGAGAAATGAGGTGACTTTCATTAGAATACTGACTCACAGGTATCTTTGAAGGCTATGTGAGCAACTCCATAGGAAGAAACAATCACAAAGGCTACTGATTAATATTCTAAATAGACAGACTTTTATCTAAAGGATCTTGATTTATGAAAATGTCCTGGTTGACTAGATTAATTCTTGGACAGTTTAACATGTTTCTTCAAACCATAGTAGTATATAGACAGGAAGGATGGTAAAAGCTGAATTTTAAATAAGCACAAATCAACATGTGTGTGCGTGTGCGTGTGTGTGTGTGTGTGTGTGTGTGTGTATGCAATGGCATGCTGCTAGCTAAATGCAGCACATTGGGACTTAGTTTAGGGAACTCCAGGAAATATTTGCTTTTGAAACATATATGCTTTAAGTAATTTGTGAAGTAATACATGAAAACTCTGCACAAAGTAATAAACACTGAACAAGTCTTTCTATTTTAACTCCAGAATATCGTCTGAATTTGGTTTATTATCCAAAATTTTTAGTAACAGAGAGTCATTCTTACCAAGTGAAAGAGGTACCCAAGGCCCATCTCCAATATTCTTGGCACACAATATTCTTGAAATTACAGCAAAGGAAAAAATTATCCACAGAATAGCACAAACAGCACAAATCCACCCTGTCAGAAACTGTCAGTTTGGGACTTGGTTGATTTTTTAATGATGTAATGAACTTAAGCTTCAAAACAACATTAAGCATTAACTTACGGATTACAAAAATAATAGTAATTTCTTTACTAGTCATCTTTATGATGACTAGATCCAGAGTGAATATAGTGAACACACTATATAGTTAAAAATTTCCTTTTGTGGAATTGACAAGAAACAAAGGCATTACTGATTTGGTTAAGAATGCCTGTAGCATGAGGGACAAATAAAACAAACATGTCTAATAAGGTGATACTTCTTTGCAAAGAAACTCAGAAGATTGATAGGGATTCCATGGTTATCAGAGATACTGTCTCTTTCTAGAATTTTGTATCATCAAGCTCAGTACTGATTATCATTGTCTCTTCCTAGAAGACTACTTGAAGCCCACCCATTGTATCAAACTAATAATTAATTAATTAATTAAAGGATGAAAAACTCAGCTTTGAAAACCTGAGTTTCAAAATTGTATCATATTAGCTAACAATGTAGAATTTCATCATGCTATCACTGCACCTTTAAAGAAATCCAGAAATTCTATGATGTCTTATAGTGACAATTATGTATATCCTTTCTAATATCAAAGAATAAAGAAAAAGTAGCCATAGGGGCTCCCTTAGCTGGTGACATGGTACCTTTCCTGGTCTAAATAAAAATCAAAAGAAAGGTACAATAACAAGATTGCCTAAGAATGGAATTGAGTTGTGCCCAGTACACAATTGAATTCAAATCAGGTTCATCAAATTTGCATCACTTGGCGTGCTCTATCTATCTATCTATCTATCATCTATCTGTCTGTCTGTCTGTCTGTCTATGTTTTCTCTTTAGAATTTCCAGTCTGCATTATTTCAAATAGGATTATTTAAAAGGAAGTAGTTTTACTACTTTCAAGTTAATTATGTCTCTATCTTCCAGTTCCAAACTTCCCTGAATGCATTCAGACTTGAATCAGAATATCCCCGTTAGTCCCATTATATACTTATAAGACTTAGTCTCTGGTTGGTGAAATGTTTGGGAAGGTTTAGGAGATGTGGTGTTGTTGAAGGACATGTGTAACTCTGGTTGGGCTGTAAGGTTTTAAAAGCCCACACATTGCTGAGTAAGATCTTTCTCTACACTGCACTCAGAGCAGCTGGTAAGAACTCCATCTCACTCCCTAAGCCCCAGAAAAACATCTGGGAGCCAGGGACATCCAGGGCACAGCAGCTACCCAAACCC
>NW_021620885.1:6137618-6137834 GCF_004785775.1 Grammomys surdaster | reverse complement strand
AGCCACTGCACTCAGAGCAGCTGGTAAGAACTCCATCTCACTCCCTAGGCCCCAGAAATACATCTGGGAGCCAGGGACATCTAGGGCACAGCAGCTACCCAAACCCTGCCCCTCCGGAATTCCACTTCCCTTCGGCCCCTGCCTGGTCCCTGGGACTGGAGCAGACACAGAGTAGGTCTGCTCCTGTCCTGTGGAGAAACTGAATCCTGAGTCATC
>NW_021620885.1:6043064-6137608 GCF_004785775.1 Grammomys surdaster | reverse complement strand
CAACCAAATTACCCTATTAAAAAATGGGGTATAGAGCTTAACAAAGAATTTTCAACAGAAGAAACTCGAATGGCCGAGAAGCACCTAAAGAAATGCTCGGCATCCTTAGTCGTCAGGGAAATGCAAATCAAAACAACCCTGAGATTCCATCTCACACCAGTCAGAATGGCTAAGATTAAAAACTCAGGTGATAGTAGATGCTGGCGAGGGTGTGGAGAAAGAGGAACACTCCTCCATTGTTGGTGGGACTGTAAGATGGTGCAACCACTTTGGAAATCAGTGTGGCGGTTCCTCAGAAAATTGGACATAGCATTACCCGAGGATCCAGCTATACCACTCCTAGGCATATACCCAGAAGGTGCTCGAACATATAATAAGGACATATGCTCAACTATGTTCATAGCAGCCTTATTTATAATAGCCAGGAGCTGGAAAGAACCCAGATGTCCTTCAACTGAGGAATGGATTAAAAAAATGTGGTATATTTACACAATGGAGTATTACTCAGCTATTAAAAACAATGAATTTGAGAGGTTCCTAGGTAAATGGATGGAACTAGAAATTATCATACTGAGTGAGGTAAGCCAATCACAAAAGAACACACATGGTATTCACTCACTGATTATTGGATATTAGCCCAGAACCTTAAAATGCCCAAGATGCAACTCACAGGCCACATGAAGTCCATAAAGAAGGAAGACCAAGTGGGGGTGATTCGGTCCTTCTTAGAAGGAGCAACAAAATACTCAAGGGAGCAAATATGGAGACAAAGCGAGGGACAAAAACTGAAGGAAGGGCCGTCTGAAGACCTTTCCACCTGAGTATCCATCCCATGTGCAGTCACCAAAGGTAGATGCTGATGTGGAAGTCAGGAAGTGCATGCTGATAAGAGCCTGATATGGATGTCTCCTCAGAGGTCTTCAAGAGTCTGACATATTCAGACGCAGATGCTCACAACTAGCCATTGAAGTGATTATGGGGTTCTCAATGGAGGAGTTAGAGTGAAGACTGAAGGAGCTGAAAGGATTTGTGGCCCCATGAGGAGAGCAACAATACCAACCAACCACAGCTCCCAGGGTCTAAACCACCAGCCTGGGAGCACTTATGGAGGGATCCAGGGCCTTAGCTGAATATATAAGAGTGGAGGGCCCTGCTGGGCACAGGTGGAAGATGAGATCCTTGACCTCATGAAGGCTGGACGCCCCAGGGGGTGGGAGTTTTGAGGGTGGGGAGGTGGGAGTGGGGGGGTAGATAGAGGTTACATCCACAAAGAAGAAGGAGGAGGTGTGAGGGGATTGGGGGTTCCTGGATGGGTGGGGGATGGGGTAAGGGGACAACATATGAAATGTAAATAAAACATCCAATAAAAAAATTAAAAAAAAAAAAGATCTTTCTCTACCTACAACTTACAGATAAAGAAGTAAACTTTCTGCTCCAGGATCATTAAACTCTTAATTTCTGAAATTCAGAGCCAAAATGAAACACTTTCTTTTATAATTTAGTGTGGTCATAATAATAGAAATGCAACCAGGACATCATCAACTGCTAAAAAATAAGTCATAAAAGAGCAAGTTAGATTAATATTCCCATGGTAATCATTGCTATACCAAGACCAATCTTAGAGAAAAGGAAATTGAATTATAATCAACACTTTACTTATAGAATTATAACGAATAATCATTTTAACAATTCAGTGTCTCTTCATATATTTATTTCTAGAACTCTGATCTTCAGTAATGCAAGTCTTTTGTATTTCTTTATTGTTGATAAATCACAATGATAGACAATTTTGTTTCATAAAAATTTTGATTTTCACCATTGAATACAAATATCAAATTACTTGCTTTTTGTAAATTAAATTATATTTTATTTATATATCTTGATTCCATAGTTTGTCTTGTCAGGATAACTCTTATTCATGATTTAGCTTTTTTTATTCTGAAGACTGAGTAGTGCTAATTTTAGAATAAAGATATTGTAAAATATCTAAGCATATACACAGACTTTTGATACCTATGTTTTTTGTGTTTTATTAGTAGTGTAGAAAGGAGTTCAGCTTGGGCTACAGAAGCTAATCTTCAATCTCAGAAACCCATGTAGAAGGGGATTGAAAGATCCAACTCCACAAGTTTGTCCTTGGACCTCCACAGGTACATTGTGAAATACATACAGAGCGATGAGGGGAGATACAGAACATACAAATGCAAAATACTGAGAAATAAATTTCTGGCTCTAAATAAATTAGCTTCACACATAATGCTATTTCAAAAACATTTGTTATCATTGTCAATTTTTTAATTAATTAAAGGAGCCAGATTTTGTCATGGAATTTTATATTATATTCATCTAAGTGCAAACATTTTTTATTATTTTAAATAGAACATCTACTTAGATGCTTTATTTTTATTTTTAGTTGAAGACATACTTAACTAAAAGAAGGCCACATCTACTCCAACAAGGCCATACCTCCAAATAGTGCTACTCTTTGGGCCAAGCATATTCAAACCACCACAACCTTTATTTGCATATATACATTATAAACTAGGATCCTCATATAAGGTACAATATAGGCTTCTGTTCTATAGTTTTGATAACATAGCTTAATTTCATTTCTTGTTCCCTTTACCTCCAAATACTTGCATATACCTCTCCAGTTTCTTCAAATTAATTGTTTCATTAATAATTATTGTGTGCCTAAATGTATTTGAATATTTTATTCTTTTATGAATTATTTTCAGATTGCTAAACTATACATTCCATATCCACCTAGAGTTTTCTGACCTTTTCTTTCAATAATCCATCAAATATTCAAACATGTCAGTGGACAGGAGGAAGACTGAGTCCCGTCAACAGTGTGATCACTAGGACCTTGTTTCTTTACATTGTACAATCTAGTGTACCTTTCAGTATGGCCCTCATGCCTCACTGAACAACGACAGGGGGACCAGAGCCATTACAGAGTCCCCTTGAATTACTGGAGGTCAGTCCTCTATCCCCACCTTCCCAAGATTAGAATCGCCACAGCCGTTCTATACTTAGAGAAGGGAGGAGATGTCAGGGGCAGCCCTGCTTATACACTGAAGGCCTAAATTCAGCCATAGGCCTAAAATCAGCAATAAACCTGTCATACATGTATACTAACACCAAGTCTTGGGTCTCTGTGGAAAAACATTGAGACAGATGGCTATAAGTTATTGTAAACAGGCAGCTTTTGTGGAAATTTACCAGCCTGAGTAGTCATAGAACTTGTAAATCGGTAGCCTTGGCAGATAATACCAACTTAGATAAGGACAAGGGAATAGGCAGAGTCATAGTGACCTGACCTGTCCCCTAAACCTTTACCCAGCCGATACTTTGTCCTGAAGGATATCTGTACTCCCCTTGAACACCCAGGCTTTGGTATCATCCCCTTCCCCACGTCCTGCCTTTTGTGTTTATAACCCCTGTATGAATAAGTAAAAATTACGATTTGATTTAAAAAATAAACAAAAATAAATGAATCAAAAAAGGCATTATATATGGGACACATGGAGCATCGATAACACTACTAAGTGACTAATATCATGCAGCTAATGTAACCATTAAGTTATTAAAATATAGAATCTATTATAATTTTATTTACATCCTTTTTTACCTTACAACTTTAGAATAAGTGCTTGGTTGAACTTCCTATTTATTATAAAATTCTTTCTACAATTATTTATATATTTACAAGGCAATTAGTTCATTTAGTCAATTGACCCAAGATCATGCAGATAATACATGACAGGGTTACATGTTACATCATTGGATAAAAATTTTGAAACATTTTTTTTTACCTTTTTGTTTTGAGTTTTCTCTAAACTGTTCTAATATATAATGATTCTTATTCTAACTTTTCTCCAAGGTGAAAATTAAAGCATTATTGAAAGTTCTGTTATAGTCTGGAATTCTGCCCAGTATCCTTTTGGGATTGTACTGAGAGATCTTCTGTTTTAAATTAATTTCTTCAATATTTCTTAGTTAATGGATACAATCAATATATATCTACAACAGTAATGCAAGTGAGGGCACAGTGCTACTATCAAATTGAATCACTCCATGGATGCTAAAAAAAAAGCATATTGTAAATATGAAATTGTCACATGGCTATCTTTTGGGTGGTAGAGAGAATATTGTCGAGGGATTTGAGGAAATCAAAAGTGTCATGGCTACCTACATCTCAAGAGACAGAGAGCATAGCAGACTGAGACCTCCATGGCCAACTCCCAGGGGAAAGAGAGAAGACATGAAGGTAGCTATGACAGGAAAGGAAGCTATAGGCTGAAATAATCTGGGAGTTAGTATAGAGCAGGAGTGAGGAAGGTTGAAGAGCCGGGAAGATGGCATGGAGACTTTCTGACCAGAAGAGACTTGTGGTTTTGACATACATGGCAGGTATACATTAATAGAGTCTAAAAGGGCCTGGAGCTTAGTGGGCCTTATGATATAGAACCAGAACATGTTCCACACCTGTGGCAAGGGGAGATAGAAGAAATGGGACTTCCGTTCAGACAGAAGCCCATTTTACAAGTTTCTAAGAAATGTTGAGAGTAGCGCTTGATCTTTTCTCTAGCAGTTCTGTTTATCTGGTAAGCTTTCCAGATCCCCAGACTGTCTTTTTGGGATATATTCAGTGGCACTGCTTTGGATGGTATTGGCGAAGGTGTGAGCATACTAATGAAGAAATCATGTATAGTCAGTTTTGTGTTGCCTTCACTGAAGATCAGCACATGATTAATTCTATATTAACTGAACACATACTATTTAGGCATAAAGAACTCAGTGGCAGAAAACTGGAATAAAAAACTTAACCTCATAAAATTTTCACTATATGAGACTGTATAGTGTTGGAGTAGTATCCTGTGGCCTACTAATTTTACAGGAAACCCACAAGAGATGACTACTCAGACACAGTTTATAGCATTCTGAAAGTTTTTGTTCTAGCTCGCTGGGACTACATTATTTGCTATCGAAATGTAGCCCAAGCGTGTCAAGAGCATGGAGTTTTTAAAGAAAAATAAAACACTTTCTGGTGTATTGTGTGGCAGCTGCAGTAGAAATTCACAGAAGTAAGCAGTTGAGTGGAAGCTAACATAAAGCGGTTAACTGGAGAGATTTGACACAGGCAGGCAATTTAACAGAAGCTAAGATAAATTACCTGGGCAACTTGACCTAGGATTTCTAAAATTGAGCAGGGTAGTTTTCCATGGGATTCTCCATCAAGGTAATTAAATTCTAGTTAATGGAATGGCCTTGTCAAGAATTCAACATGGAGGAGCCACTGCATGGCCTTACACAGAAAATTGAAATATCCCTAGAGAGTAACATAACAGGCTTTTCCTCAGAGTGTAGTGAACTGGGAGAAGATTAGCAAAGGACAGTATAAGAGAAACAGATAAGAATTAAGTATACAGCTTAAACAAGTGTGAATTCCATTAACAATTTGAGAGAAACATGGAAATTACTGAAAGAATCTGAGTAAGATAGAGGAACAATGTCATTTATTTTCCTATGAGACTAATATGACTACCTAGCTGAATGTGCTTTGGAACGACACTATTTTATATATTCATATTCATGTGACATTTGGGAAAAGAAAGAGATGACAGGGATATATGGAAAGGATTTGGTGTTTGAGATTTATTTATTAGGGCACAGAGCATTTCTAGGACAAGGAAGAACCTCTGGGTGACTATTTTATGACTGGTAATTATTTGTCTGAATCTACTGGCTTTAAACCACATGCACAAATAGCATGACATGATTGTGTAGCTGTGGTGTTCAGTATAGGTTCACTGATTGCAGCATGTGTGCAACTCAACGGTGAACATTGACAATTATGGGATCATAAGCGTGCTCTCCCTGTGTACAATAGTAGAGGTGATGAATTTATGAAGATTGGGAGTTGATGAGAAATTTTTGTGTTTTCCTGTGAAATTTCTATGAAATTAAACATCGTATAAAATTTTGCCATAAATAAATAAATAAATACATAAATAAATAATAGCGAAATGTAAAGATTCTTACATTTTACTAGAAGAGGTGGATCCTTGTGTTCCCTCCTTTGCCTACTTATAATGATTTCTTGGTTATTTATACCCATGCTTGCTTCTTCTTCTGTCTGTTCATCTTTATTCGTTCCAGTACAGGAGTCAGAACACTTTCAACTTCTATAGATTTCAGGTCATTTAACACAATTCACCAGTGATGCGGTTCTTTTAAAATGTAAAGCAGACAGGCTACGTAATCAACTTGAGACAATTAAGTATAAATTGATCATCAACCTCTGAGAACCAACCAGTGAAAATACTAATTCTTGCAGTAACAGTTTTGTTAATAAAATAATATGCCACTAATATAATCATTGTTTTCAAAATATCATATATGGAATCTCATAAAAGAAACATTTTTTTCTCTCTATTGAATCTTTGTAAGAATTACATTAAGTATGCTTGCTGACACACAGTATCCATACCTTTATTTTGAGTACATCTAGCTCTTTTATCACTAAAGCTATGAAGTTGGAATTAAAAATGAAAATAAATATGCATTGATACAAAGGAATTCCTTTTTTGAAAGAGCACTCTTGTGAAACTGATTTCCTCAATAGCAAGGCCAGGTGGAGAAATGGAGGTCACCTTTGTGTAACAGCATGTAACTCCCAGATCAATAGGAAGCCAGCAATGCTGTCTTCCTCAGTGACCAGATGGGCCAAGTCCTACAGGATAGCCCACAGCCATTATTTTGTGCATCAGGCTGTGCAATTGATTTCAAGATAACAGACAAGGGGGAAAGGGCTGTCAGTCTTGACTGCCTCCTGTCAGTGCAGGAGGCCCTGGAATGTTGTAATTCAGGTTTTTTTTTTTTTTTTTGTCAATTTGGGTAATGCAGGGTGACATCCTGACAGAGGAAGCAGGACTTGTCATGCAGTTTGCAGGTACAGTGGGGACCCTGCTCTTTGAGGCTTTGGTTGTAACTACCTTGACTAGGACAGTGCACCACGAAACATGGCTTAATTCCAAGGGTAACTCATACAGATGCCACTTATTGTGCATAGAAATGAGTTTGGAAAAGGTAGGATTCTGTGATTTATTTCCCACAGACCATTCAAGATAGTTCCTATTTTTACAATTCCCGCCCTGAATTTTACAAATGAAATTGTTTACCTGTCAGTATCTAAATTTCAATTATCTGCAGTGTATAAAATTCCCTTTTGACTGGTAATCATGTTATTAATGGGGGAATTGGAGAAACTAATATATCACAAACAAGAAGACATATTCTGTAAACATCACCACATTTATATTTTGACTTGGATTGAGTAAATCAGGTTACAATAATTGTGTCATGTACAGATGGATTGAGAGTCGCACACCAGGCTGTGCTAAATCATGTGAAAAGTGTTTGAATGAAAACATTAATTACATCTCACAGGTAAACATCAAAGAGACTAGACAAGTCATGATTTTGTTTAATGCTGGAAATGTCAGAGCTACTTGACTACAGATTCCCCAGATTCCCTGGGGCCTTCTCTTTTGTCATATTTCACAAACATTTACATTCTTGCTTTCTAGTTTAGAATAATGATAATGTCAAAATGCCTAATTTCCAAGATCTTGCTAGAGGTGTGAAATAAGAATTTAGCATCCAATGAACCCATTTTTCTAAGGTAGAAAGCTCTGCAGCATGGACTCAGAGCTCAGAAGCCTGCAGGATAAATGTAAAGCCAAAGAATAGAAGATATGGCAGATATGATCTATCAAATACACAAGTTGAGATTTCCAAAACGTACTGGATTTTCCAGTTGAAAGAAAAATGATGGCTACATTGAATAAAAGTAATTGAAAACAAAGCACACAATGTACACATTTTTGTCTGTTTAGATTAAGGGGGAGCTTCAGGGCAAGCCAAGATGGTATAGGTTCATGTGCTAAAGAGGATTGCCAGGGTCATAATCACAGTCCTTGAAGTGTATGGATCAATTGGAAGTATTTGCTTCACAGATATTTTGAGTTCCTTCTAGAGGGAGAGATTGAACACTCCTGCCCATTGTAGTTGATTATAAATGTTATTTTTTTAATCTAATATATTAAGAGACAGAATCTGTGATATTTTATTATACATTATAGGAAGGCTAAGTATATCATTTGGTTCTTAAGTACATAAGTAATAATTTTGTGTTGTTGCATTATTTATCATTGTTTTTATTAAAATATAATTGTGAAATAATAATAAAGGATTCATGATTTTAGTGTTTCATAAAGCATAATGGAAAAATTGCTATTTTACATTAAGTAATACAGTAAGGCCAAAAACCTAAAAAATAAAATAAAAGCCTTGATTTGATATTCAATAAAAAGTAATTAATATGGAAAATGTGTAAAATTTAATTTTACTAAATATAATCAAAATGGATTGCAATAATCATACCTACTTGTTTTAGGTAGAAAAACAATAGATGACTATATCTTCCTAGTTACCTTCTAAAATCAGGTCTGATCATGGTAAAATGCTAGAATAAAGGTATGGCTATAGTAACAGGCAATATTTTAGTATGGTTTTATTAGATTTGATAAAATTTTTTGTTGATATTTATATCTGTAAACAACAAAGCTGTAGCCTAGTAATTAATTTTCTTGTTATTTATATACTCAAGTATTCAGATGAACTGAATAGGATAGAAGAGAAGGAGAAATAGTTATGAACTCACTCACACATTGATCAGAACACTGGTGATACAAGCATTAAGTACAACAATTACAAAAGGAAATCGACTAAAAATAAAAGAAAAAAAACTTCTGTAAGGTTTTGTGTTTATTGCCATTTGTGCAAAATGGCAAGTTATGGAATAGAAAAAGATTTTTAATGACTGTACATCTAATAAAGGGCTAATACCAGAAAAACAATTAAGTTCTCAAAACACTGGAGATGATGAAAACCAATAACACAATAAAAATTGGTCCTAAAGAGAGAACGCTTTAAAAAGGAACAGTGGTGGCTTAAAGGTTTCAACTTCCACCTGTCAGAATGATCAAGATGCATCAAACAAATGCCAGCTCATGCTGGAGAGCATGTGGAGTAAGGAGAATGAACACTCACATATTGCTGACAGAGGAGTAACTTAACAGCCACTGTGGGAAGCAGCGAGATAGTTTCTCAGGAAGATTGTGATCAATCTTCCTCAAGATCCACCTATAACACTCTAGATATATACCCAAAAGACGCTTCATCTTACCACAGAAATATTCGTTCAGCCATGTTCACTGCTTTTCTAGTCATAATAGCTAGATTAGAAACAGCCTGGGTATCTGCTAACAGATGAATGGATAAAAAATGGGTTAACTTTACACAATGGAATATTATTCAACTATTAAAACAGTATCATGAAATTCACAGAAAAACAGATAAAGCTAGAAAAAATCATTCTGAGTGAGGTAATTGAGACGCAGGATGATAAATATGAAATATTTTTTCCTTATGTGTAAATCATATCTTTGATGACCAAGTTATAATTCCAATTTATATAACCAGAGAGTATAGGTATTCAATAAGAGAATATGAGAAAAGGATAGCTTTTCCTAGGAAGAGGAAATAGAATCATTATGGTGAAATAAAGGGCAGAAAAAGGATGATTAAACAGGATGAAGGTCTATCGATCAATCGATTGATCAATCGATCAATAAATAGATATAGATGTGTGTGTGTGCGTGTGTATGTCTGTATGTGCTATCTAAAGGAAATTGATAAATAATATAGTTAAATAATTGTTAAATACTAGTTGTTTCTTTGCTTTCCAAAGTAACAACTGTATGGCTTTCATTATCAAATGAATATTCCAATATGCTATATCTAAATGAGATACTGCCCAATGGGTCTTATTAGAATACCTAAACAGCACAGGCTATTGGTGAGGCTATTTGTTGCTCTCTACAAATGGAATGTAATCCCATATTTCAAAAAGACAACACCTACACAGTTCACTGGGCATGGAGATTTCAAGCTGATCACTACCTAGAATCTTTGCCCCTACTGACTTGTATTGATGGTAATTGCAGGTCCTATGCATGCTACAGAATGAGAAGTAAAAACACCAATTAATCTATAAAATCTTTCCTCTAAAATGATAGCTTGCCTACAATATGTGCTACTTTATTGTGACATAAAGCTTATGAGTGTAACCGACAAATATCTGATTGTATTTAAGACCATTCCCATGAGATATGAGTGTAACTGACTGATAACATTTAAGGCCTTTTCCAAGAGATAAAACCCATCTGTGATGTTGCTCAGTTGGCCAAAAACCAGAGACCAAATAGGTTAGGGACTTGTGGAGAAACCAAATACTAGAAAGTATTTTAGAAAATCTAGAAAGTACCAGAGAGCACAGAGGTAAGAGACTCTCAGGACTCAATGTGAGTGACCTAAGATGAAATGCCCAACATTAGGGAGAGGGAACTCAGAGTCCACCACCAGCATATAGACTGGTTCTCAAGAAGATGGGCAGTTTTACCAATCCACAGTCAAAATTTCTGACCCAGAAATGTTCCTGTCTAAAAGAACTGCAAAAACATAAAATGGAGAAGACATTGAGGGAAAGGTGATCCAGTGATTGGCCCAAATGGGGATCTATCTCATGAGAATATACCAAGGCCGGACATTATCACTGATGCTATGGTATGCTTATGGTGTGCTTACAGATAGCATCCTAGCATGGCTATCCTCTGAGAGCCCCAACCAGCAGCTGAATAAGATAGACACAGATAATTACACCTAACCAATGGACTGTAGTCAGGGACCCCTGTGGTTGAATTATGGGAATGATAAAAGAAGCTGAGGAGGAGGGAGACTTCATAGGAAGACCAGCAGTCACAACTAACCTGGACCACTGGGAGTACCCAGATATTGAACCACCAGGCAGCATACACGAGGCTGGTCTTAGACCCCCAACACACATGTAGCAGAAGACTGTCTGGTCTGGTCTCAGTGGGAGAAGATGTGCCTAATCCTGGAGATATTTGAGATCCCATGGAGGGGGTAGTGCTGGAAGTGGGGGAACATCCTCTCAGAGGCAGGGGGTAAGGATGAGCAATGTAATGAATAACTGAGGGATGGAGGTTTGGGAGGTGGGTAACTGCTAGATTGTACATAAATAAAATAATGATTAAAAAAGGAAAAATAAAAACCCAAATACTCCTGTCCTATTGTATAACATAGGCATGAAATGATTTCTAGTGACATTAAGGTGTAGTCATAGATCAGATTTTCCTCATCCATCATCAGAGATGTAAATGAGAACATGTAGATAAATTCAAAACTAGACAATGTGCAGAGATAAAGGGACGTTATACCACTCAGTGCCAACATAATATCTCTTTGGAATTCCTTTCCTTAGGGCTCAGGGATGCTTGCAAAGCTAGTAAGATCCCAAGATAATGAAAGACACTAAGGGAACAAGACCTTCTAAACATTTCAGTGTGAATACCAATATAAACCCATTAAGACTGTGGTAGCATGCACAGGACCTGCATCAGTTGATGCCATATAGGGTTTCAGGGCTGAAAGATGTGGACATAAACTCCATATCTAATCCAGAAATTGTCTACATCTGATAACTGCTCACAAAATTACTAATCATTTCTCTAACAAAGCACGCTTAAGGACAGGACCCCTGTCTAGCAGGAGATGGGCATCATAAAATGAATGTAACAGTAAGCAGTAAGACCTTTGGAGGATCATGTTCTCATTATGTTTCATCAGGGTATTTTGTTTTGTTTTGTTTTGTCTTTTTAACCTCACAAGTGCAGTGTGTATATGTACATATAAATATATAAATTAATATGTATATAAGTATATATGCATATATATATAGTGTGTGTGTGTGTGTGTGTGTGTGTGTGTATCTGTGTATATACATGCATATGTAACTGAGGAGCTATTGACAATTAATTGCAACTGGGACAGAGATCTGCAGAGTCATAGTTTTAATGATTTAGTTCTGGTGAATCAACCATTTCACGAATGGTATCCTCACATCCAAGAATATGTATGGGCAGCACAAAATTGACTTAATGTGTTTAGAAAACCAAAGCTCATACTTAGCTATGTGGGTTCAGAAAATAAGATGGATTAGGTAGAAGTTGAGCTGAGGTGAATATGACAAAAATACATAGTATGAAGTTATAAAAATATGAAAATGAAAAATTACTGAATAAATAAATAAGCAATTTTTCATTTAAAAATTTTTGGCCTCTTTAGCCACCATCTTCTTTAACCACAGTGTATTCTTTTTATCTGAGTAGGTTGAGCCTAGTCCCAAATTATATACATCCAGGCTTATTCTTACTTCTATTATTCTTACTTTTCTGATTGCTTTGCCTTTAAATATTATTTTATTTTAATGCTGATGAAATGAATTTAAATTCATTTCAAGTACAAATACACCTACAAATTATCTGTAACACTATGTTAGCTGTCCCACACAAGTATGATTTATATATTGTTTTCATTTAGCATAACATGCATTAAAATATTATCCATAATTTATCAATTTAAAAAATGTCAGTAGTGCAAACCATTGTGGTTTATAAAATAAAATTTTCACTTGGATTCAGGCTGATAAGAAAAATAACATATTCTATCCACTTGCAAATATTTATATCGTTACTTGCCATTACGGAATGTGAAGTATGAAGATTTTCAAATGTACATAAACAATAGGAAGTGAGATTCTGGGCTGTGATGCTCTGCAGTGTCAGATGTATCAAACAATAGGATGTGAGATTCTGGGCTGTGATGCTCTGCAGTGTCAGATATATCAAACAGGTGTTATGTCTTCTGCATGCACGATACTGAAATTTTGTTCACTTTTTCAAGTGACAAGGAGGTTTTGAGTCAAACTATAAAGGTATTGATCATCAATTTCTAATATCAGTTGTCTCATATTGATTACTTATGGTCATAGAAGATAAAAACAGTATTTCATAGGATAAAGGAAAATTATGGAATTCAACTGTTACAGAAAACTATATTTCTCTTTATGTACAGTTCTCTGCCACACAAAATCAGTAGACTTTTAGATAATTTTAATACTCTAACTTCCCACTTAATGACTATATTTATGAGAGTAGTATATACAATATTTGAGAAATTATATACTTTGTGTACACAAATTAATGATAACTGTGCGTGCATGTGGCAGGGGAGTTGGTGTATTTACAGGTTTGTGAGCATGTGCTTGTGAGTGGAGTGTTTGATATGTTTGATGAAGGCATGTTTCTGTTATACTCTCCATCTTGGTTGTTAAGATAATCCTTGACACTATGCATGGTTTACTTTTTGGTCTTAGCATCCCGTGGTGGCAGATCACAATTTATGTTTTAAAATTCAAATTTAAATGCCCTACGTTTGCATTGCCTTTTATTTCTTCAAAAGCTTTGGACAGAGTCAGAGAGCCTGCTCTTTTATGGAAAAAAAAATTGGTCCTATTTGCTTTTAAATTTCATTTTCTTATAAAGTGGATGCAATAAACCTGTCTGAATGATTAGGATGTTATTTACTGGTAAAGTACTGCTTTAGGGGCTGAACCAGTGGCTCAATGATTAAAGTAATTGGGTGCAAACATAAAAATACATACTTGCTGATACACACACACACTCACACATATGTATGTATGAGATACACATATATCTGTATATAACACAGTACATATGAGGCACTGGGTTCAACAGCCAGGATTGGCAGGTGAGAAAACAAGTAAGAAAGAATTTAAAACAAAACAAAGCATTTTATCTGCATGACAATTAAAGGATCTCAAAGCAATATATGAAGATCAGTGGTGAGTAAGTGAAGGATATTTCTGAGGCAACTACAATGATATAAAACCAAAAGAGCTAGAATTAATGTCCGAGTAAAACATACAATACTATGGTACTTTAGAACAGCAATGATGTAGTTAAAAATCAAGATTCTTAGACGGTACGTTTGAAGGATAATATCTAACAACATAAAATATCCGAATAATGCTTAATGTTTTAAGTAGCATTATTGTTCCCGTATTTTATCATGACTATGCTTACTTATAAATTTTAATGTACATAGCTGTTCTCATAGGTTGAGAATGAAAATGAATTTTTGTTGTTTTTCGGGTTTTTTGTTTCTTTTTTTACACAGCCTTATTGACAATCACTTGGCCGTTATTTTGAGGTATTTCTGTACTTTAGAAGAAAATGAAACTCTTTGAAGTATGAAAGCCATTTAATATGAATAATATGTGAAACATGGGACACTCCATATCTATTGTTTGGTTGCCTGTTTATCCATCCTAACATGATAATCTCTCCTATCAGAAAGTCAAATAATCAAGGCCAGAGTTATGCAGAGACAGTAGTCTGTCTTCTATTTCTGTATTCAACAAAACTCTATCCAAGAAAGCTGTTTTGGGTCCTAATACTGCACATATGAAAAGTGAAACCAAAGACTGCTGGCAAATGGTTTTGAACGTTAAGTACATCTTGAGAGTTTTCCTTTGTTTGGCTGAGGCTTTTTCTGTTTACCAAGTTTAAAAAAAATGCTTTCAGTTTTTTAAATGTGATCACATTGTTTAGAGACTGATCCCCAGTGTCCTCACTCACAGATATGTATCTTAGATGTCAATGGGGACTGTGCTAATCCTTCTTTTTCAGAAGAACATGCCCTTGGCACCTCTATTCAGAATTCAGTGATGCTATTTAATTGACAGTTTAAAATTTGCAACAAGCAAAGCCTCTATTCCTAATCCCCAAACTATATTTATGTCTCTTGTAAGTCATACGCAGGCCAAGGACACTAAAGTCTAAAAGGTTTCAAAAGCCTGTGGGATCTGGAATGTCTATGAGCCTGTATGCATGTAACCTGCTGAGAAATTTCAGCAATGCTCAAAATATGGTTTTATTTCTTGATCAGTATAAGTGAAATCATTCTTTATTTTATCCCTTTCATTACATATCTCCAGTAGATGCTGTGAAACCCACAGAAAATCCCTGAAAAGTAGAGTTTGAGAGAGAATTTGTTTGCTTGTAGGAAAATTGCAATCACCTCCCATAGGTTTTAGGAAACTATATTTAGACTACTTGTATTGAGTTTAATTTTTACTAAGGGCCATTTTGTTGTTGTTGTTATTTGTTTATAATGGAGTTTAACACTTTTGTTGAATATTCAAGGGAAGATGAGATTTGACAGAAATGGGTTACTGTTATGTTAATAAATATCAAAATGAATAAAGATGCTAGCTGAATATCCTGTATTTAAAACAAAAAAAAATAAAGTAAGAACGAATTTACAGAAATAGTGAGAGAATAAGTCACTAGGCAGAAAAGAAAGACACATAGTCATGCTCCTAAATCCAATACCTAAAATGAAGTATAAGGAATTTTTCACAATTTTCCATTTTTGTATGTTGCATGTATTTAATGTTTATTTCCTTACTAATGATGTGTAAAAAAATGAATATGGATTTATACCACAATACCCAATAGTCTTCCTGTAGGAGACTTGTAACTAAAAACCTCTTTCAGATAATGACAAGAACATAAACATTTTAAGGATGCCTTAGTTACCTAAGCATGTCGAAGAAAACAAGACAAAAGCAGTAAAATTTAAGCAGCAACAGCTTAAAATTACTTTTGCTGAAAATCGTTAAGCACTATGATGTGAAGACTACTTTGCATTGCATAAGCCATAGCAAAACAGAAAATACAGATCCTGAAAATTACTAGAAAATCATCCTCTGAAAGGTTTAAGAAATCTATTTGCTAAATTTTAGGTACAATACCTGACATTCAATGTTTTTTTCTGTTGTTTAGAGTCCAACTTAGGCCAAAGGTTATATTATCTTTTATTCTATATATGATAGTGCCCTCTAATTAATAAATTCTTTGTACATTCTTTTTATCATACCTTTATTTGAAAGCATTTCTTAGTGTTCATCCTTTCTAGAAAATAATGGATTTTATATCTTGGTTTCACCTGTAGGTATATAAAATGTTTTACTCCATTTACTATGGGGAGATCTCAGCAGTAAAGATTAGAAAACTTAGTTTCAATGATACAAATGAAGTAAATTCATATACAGGCACAACTAAATTAAAATCAAACAAGTAGATAAAATATTTCATAGTAGATATATGATAAGTTAGTATGCATTGATGAACTAGTATAAAATTAAAAGTAGGTATTTAGAAACATGTACTCGGATATCAATATCAATTATAAAAAAAAATCACTAAATAAATAGTAGACATCTCAGCAGTTCAAAGAACTGTCTGATCCCAGAGGATGTATTAAAAAAGTGTAAAAGTAGACAAAATAATGATGATGAAATATCCAGCCAATTAGTAAATTGCTAAATAAATATCCATGTCACTGGTGGGGTGGAGAAAAGCATGAATTTGACAGTATTGGTAATATTATCACAAATAAAGGGAGATTGTCACATACAGACCAAGGATGATGAGAGCCATTTGGAATTATTATAGACAATTTTATGGCCAAAAGTTTAAGAATTTACATAAACTATACTCTTTAAATGTTCAAGTTAAAAAAAAGACCTAAGAAATGAAATGTATATAACATATTCTCCAAATAATAAGTCCAGTTGCAATGGTCCATTCTAAAACTATTTGTTTGTACTAAAACCATTAGTAAAATCATTACAGAAACTGGGAAGAATGATCTCTATATAATTCATTTCATGACTGAAAGTGATTAAGATATCATGAAAAAAAATCCTGTGAAGGTCTTCTGCAAACACAGAATTAAAACTTTTAAAACAATACAAATCTCTGAAAAAAGAATAAAGAAAGATCTCCCATGCTCATGGATTGGAAGGTTTAACGTAGGAAAAATGGTCATCCTACCAAAAGCTATCTACAGTTTCAACACAATCTCTATCAAGATTCCAACACAGTTCTTCACAAAGATGAAAAGAGCAATTCTCAATTTCATATGGATAAACAAACAAACCAAAACCCAGGATAGTGAATATAATTCTTAACAATAAGAGAATTTCTTGAGGAAGGGGGCTATACCATCCCTGACCTCCAGCTGTACTACTAGGCAATAGTGAAAAAATGGATGGTATTGGTCAATCAAGACACAGACGGGTCAAACAAGTGAATAGAATTGAAGATCCATAAATAAATCCACAAACTTATAGACACTTGTTCTTTGAAAAAGAATTCAAAAACATACAAAGGACAAAAGATAGCATTTTTAACAGATGGTTTAAGTTTCACTGGTGGTCTGGATGTAAAAAAAATGAAAATAGAACCATATTTGTCACCATTCACAAAGCTCAAATCCAAGTAGATCAAGGACCTCAACATAAATCCGGGTAGACTGAATCAAAAATAGGAGAAAATGGGAAAGAACTTAGAATTCATTGGCACTGGGGAAAATTCCTAAACAGAACACTGATGGCTCAGGCTCTAAGATCAACAATTGATGAATGGGACATTATGAAACTGAAAACTTCTGTAAGGCAAAAGATTGTCAATAAGATAAATCTGCAACCTACAGAATGGTACAAAAGATCCTCACTAGCCAGACATCTGATAAAGGGCTAATATCCAAAATATATAAAGAACTCAAGAAGCTAATATCCAAAAAACCAAACAACCCAAAATTTAAGATGGGGTATTGACCTAAACAGAGAATTCTCAGCTGAGGAATCTCAAACAGCTGAGAAGCATTTAAAGAAATGTTCAAAGTTTTTAGTGATCAGGTAAAAGACAATCAAAATGACCCTGGGATTCCCACTTACATCCATCAGAATGGCTAAGGCCAAAAACTCAGGGACAGCACATGCTGTCAAGGATGTGGAAAAAGAGAAACACTCTTCCATTGCTGGTGGGTCTGCAAACTGGTACAACCACTCTGGAAATCGATCTAGCAGTTCCTCAGAAAATTGGGAACAAACCGACCAGAAGACTCAGCTATACTACACTTAGGTATATACCCAAAAGATGTCCCACTTATCATGATGTTCATTTTGGCCTTATTTGTAATACCCAGAAGCTGGAAACAACTCAAATGTTCCCCAAGCTAAGAATGGATACTGAAAATGTTGTTCATTTACATAATGTAATAATATTCAGTTATTAAGAAGGAAGACATTATGAGTTTTGCAGACAAGTGAATGGAACAAGAAAATATCCTGAATGGGATAACCCAGACCCAAAAGGACATACATGATATATACTCACTAATAACCACTAATAATTAGCCACAAAATAGAGAATACCTAATATACAACCTAGAGAATTTAAGAACATTAACAAGCAGAAAGGCCAGGGGAAGTTGCTTCATTTCCATTTAGTAGTGGGAAGAAAATAATCACAGAAGGCAGAGGGAAGGAGGGATTTATGCCAGATAAAGGAGGGGAGGGGAAAGGGGAACAGGATCAGATATGGGGTGGGGAGGCAGGAGAGACTCCCAGAGGGCCAACAGAATGAATGGAAATATGCAGCCTCAGAAAGTAGGAAGTGGGGAGACCCTGTAGAAACTACCAGAGACCTGGGAGGTGAGAGACTCTCTGGAGTCAATCTGAGTGACCTTACGTGAAATGCCCAAGAGTGTGGAGAGAGAACTTGAAATGTCCACCTCCATTAGATATACAGGGCCTCAAGTGGAGAGATGGTGTTACCAACCTACAGTCAAAATTTCTGACCCAGAGATGTTCCTGTCTAAAAGAACTTCAAGGACAATAAATAGAGAAGCAACTGAGGGAAAGGTGATCCAGTGACCAGCCCAAATAGTGATTCACCTCATGGGGAGACACCAAGGCCTGATACTATTATTAATGCTATGATGTGGTTACAGACAGGAGCATAGCATGGCTGTCCTCTGTGAGGCCCAACCAGAAGCTTATTAAGACCGACACAGATACTTACACCTAACCATTGGAGTAAAGTCAGGACCCCTGTGGTTGAATTAGGGAAAGGATGGAAGAATCTAAGGAGGAGGGCAACCCCATAGGAATACCAGCAATCTCAACTAAAACCAGACCCTTGGGAACTCCCAGACACCAACCAGGAAGTATACAATAGTGAGCCCAAGGCCCCCCTAAACATATATAGCCAACGACTGCCTGATCTGTCATCAGTGGGGCAAGATGAGCCTAATCCTTGGGAATCTTGAGACCAAGAAGGAGGCCTGGTGTATAGCGGGGGCGGGGGGGCATCCTCTCAGAGATTAGAGGAAGGAGGAATGGGATGAGGAACTGTGAGAGGAGGGATCTGGAGGTAGAGCCACTCCTGGATTTTAAATTAAACAAACAAACAAACAAACAAACACCCCAAATAAATCTGTTGGTCCTTAGTTGTACATGTGTATGAATTTTCATTTTTTTCATTTTTTTATTGGTTAATTTATTTATTGACATTTCAAATGTTATCCTCCTTCCCAGTTTCCCTGCCACACATCCCCTATACCCTCCCCCATCCCATGCCTCTATGAGGGTGCTCTGTCACCTGCTCACCCATTCCTGCCTCAGTGCCCTAGCATTTCCCTACCCTGGGTCATCGAGCTTCCACAGGACCAAGGGGATCCCTCCCAGTGATGTCCAATAAGGCAATCCTCTGCTACATATCCAGCTGGAGTCATGGATCGTCCCTCTCCCCGCCATGTGTATTTTTTGATTGGTGGTTTAGTCCCTGGGAAGTTTGGGAACTCTGGTTGTTTGCTATTGTTGCTCTTCCTTTGGGGTTGCAAACACTTTCAGCTCCTTCAATCCTTCCCCTAACTTTTCCACTGATGTTCCAGCACTCACTCAGATGTTTGACTGCCTGAATCTGCATCTGTATTAGTGAGGTTCTGGCAAAGCCTTTCAGGGGAGGGACAGTTATACTAGGATTCTGCAACAAGTGCTTCTTGGCATTAGCAGTAGTGTCTGGATTTGGTGTCTGCAGATGGGATGGATCCCTAAGTGGGGCAGTCTCTGGATGGCCTCTCCTTCAGTCTCTGCTCCACTCTTTGTCCCTGCATTTCCTTTAGACAGGAGGAATTTTGGATTAATACTTTTGAGGTGGATGGGTGGCAACATCCCTCAACCAGGGGCTGTGCCTTTCTACTGCATATGGTCTCTACAGGTTCTATCTCCCTTTGTTGAGTATTTTGGCTAGTGTCTTCCCTGTTAGGTTCAGGGAACCTCTTGGGTCCCTGGCCTGTGAGACTTTCTAGTAACTAGCTCCAGGTCCCCCTCTCCCATTACTATTCTCCTCCTTTCAAATTCCTAGCCCTCTGTACTTCTCCCCCATCTCCTCCCATATCTAAACTGGTCCCAATTTCTCCCTTCCCCTCCTCTACTCCCAGATCACTCTCTCCCTCTACTTCCTGAGACTATTTTCTTATCCATTATAAGTAGGACTTTAGCGTCCACACTTTGGTGTGGTCTTCTTTCTTCTTGGGTTTCATATGGTCTGTGAGTTGTATCTTTAGTATTCTGAGCTTCTCTTTGACTAATATCCATCTATCAGTGAGTATATACATGTTTTCATGTTCTATCCATTTGTCTGCAAGTTTCATAAAGTCATTGTTTTTAATAGCTAAGTAGTACTCCATTGTGTAAATGTACCACATTTTCTGTATCCATTCCTCTGTTGAAGGACATCTGAGTTGTTTCCAGCTTCTGGCTATTATAAATAAGGGTATTATGAACATAGTGGAATATTTGTTCTTGTTATACGTTGGAGCATCTTTTGGGTATATGCCCAGGAGTAGTCCTCAGGCAGAACTATTTCCAATATTCTGAGGAACAACAAGACTGATTTCCAGAGGTTGTACCAGCCTGTAAGCCACCAACAATGGAGGAGTGTTTCTCTTTCTCCATATCCTTGTCAACATCTACTGTCACCTGAATTTTTGCACTTAGCCATTCTGACTGGTGTAAGGTTTAATCTCAGGGTTGTTTTGATTTGCATTTCAATGATGACCTAGGATGTGAAACATTTCTTTGAGTTCTCCTCAGCCATTTGAGATTCTTCAGTTGAGAATTCTGTTTAGGTCCGTATTCCCTTTTAAATAGGGTTATTTGGTTCTCTGGAATCTAACTTCTTGAATCCTTTGTATATTTTAGATGTTAGCCCGCTATCAGATAGATGTAGGTTTGGTAAAGATCTTTTCCCAATCCGTGGGTTGCTGTTTTGTCCTATGGGTTTTTTGTTTGTCTGTTTGTTTGATATTGTACGCTGTGTAAATAGATCTGGTGTGATGTGGCATCCTGTATGACAATGTGTTCAGTTTAAAACATGAAACTCATCAGCTCTGCTTTGCTCTGTGGATTCCTTTAACATTTTGAGGAACCTGGGTATGGAACTGGGCAATTCTGTGACTGTTCTTTGTGTCAAGTAATACTGTGATGAGTAGAAAAAAAAAGTGATGCACTATTTTTCTGTTTCAAGGAGGCAATTTTGTTTACAGTGTCTTTCCTCTGGAAATTTTTCAATTGTACATTTTATTTTTCTAATAGTTGTATTTTTTCAAAAGAATATGTAGTTTTATTTGTCCCCTCTATGTGTACATCATTGTTTTCTGTAAGTACTGTGTAGGTACCTGTCACGTGCACTGTAGATCATGCTTGAATTGGTCATTTTTGTTCACACAGTTTTGCTGAGGTATTTACTCAGACTATTCACTATGTTCTAGAATTAGTTTAGTTTTATAAATAGGACTTTGTGAAATGCTGCATTTAATTTCATACTTTATAAAATAAATTTCTCACAAAATTAAAAAAATCCATTGGTTTAAGTTATATTATTTTGGGATGACTCACAAAATACATAATAATAAGTGGGGCAGCACTGAAAGAATGTGTGCATGATTTTGCCATCAGCATACTATATACTTACTAGTGGTAAGTGGGGGTAATGGGTAATGGGGAAGAGTTATGTAAGAGATTTGTAAGATTATAAAATGTAGCATGGTTCTATATTTTTTATGTTTTATTATTTGATCTATTTAGTAGGTTATTCATATGTAAACTAGGCTTTCTGAATTTATAATCCAATTACCTATATCTCCTGAGTGTTGCCATTAACCAAATATTACATTTAAAAATTATTGTTGGAAATTAATTTTGCCTTGTTTCTTAGATGAGAGATAGACAACATGAAATCATTGTCAATAGAAATATGAAGGCCGAAATTCTTGCATGTTCCCAATATTGCTCCTCATGCTATTTAGTGTATCATGGAGATAGATATTATTCATTTGTTGGAGTGGTCAAGCATCTTTGAATTCCTTGAAATAAACTTTTGGTTCCTGATGACTTGTCAAACGGAAGTGAGAACCTCAAAAGAGCTTACTTTATTTACTGAGGTTTTATAAGTAAATGTTTCCATTTTTCAGTCTGCAGAGATAAAGGAATAGTTAGGCTCTTTTATGTACTTTTATTGGATAAGTAATGGGCAACTTGTGTGCTTGAGATTAGAGGAAAATCTTAGCATTAATTCTGAAGTTAAATATATTAATTACCTTGAAAATACTCGTGAATACATGCTTCTTCCTACACTTCGACTGAATGTCAATTTCTCTCTGTTGACTTTGCTCACCCTGCTTCTTTTACTACTGAGATCCAGGAATATCTTTCTTTGGGGGGGTTGTTTTTTTCGAGACAGGGTTTCTCTGTGTAGCCCTGGCTGTCCTGGACCTCACTCTGTAGACCAGGCTAGCCTCAAACTCTCGAACTCAGAAATCCGCCTGCCTCTGCCTCCCAAGTGCTGGGATTAAAGGTGTGTGCCACCACCACCCGGCAATCCAGGAATATCTTTATACCTTCTTTACGTTATTTCTCCTTAAATTCATCTGTCATAGGATGGGCCTTCTGTTATCTCCTGGAATGTGGTATCTCAAATAAATTAACAACCTAATGATTTATACAGCAGCAGCAATTATCACCGTGTCTGAATCAACATTTTAGGAAACCTCAAAAATGTTACACTACTAGAGGCTTTTCATACGAAACTATATAAAAGAAGAGAAAGATAAATCACCGTAGTGAAGAAGGGCAGGAATGGTTTATAAGGACATGCTTGGGCTATATAATATGAAGAAACATTTCATCTTAAAATTATACTAGAAATCAGATTTATGCAAGTGATTTTATATAATCAAGAATAGAAACAATAATGCAATAGAGGAAGGGTTGTGAGTCATAGTTAAGAACTTACGGTGAAGGGCTCAGTTCTGGCTAAACGGCAGGTATCTGGGAGTTTGACCACACTCCATTGAGTATATAGAAAACACAACTTGGACTTTTAATTTTTTTCTTTCTTTTTAAATTTAAATTTAACTTTGGAGGGTGTCATAGAGGTCACATGGGTGAAGGAAGGAATGGAAAATGAGCATGATCATCACACATGATGTGACATTCTCAAAAAAATCAATAAAAATATTATGTTATAAAAAGAAGTTGGTGTAGAGGTCTTAGTATATAATAGGAAGTTTTTTTTTTTCAGACAAATGTCCAAAATAATGATTATGTTGTGGAAGATCAGAATGAGGATGAGAAACCCAAAGCAAGTCAGCACTAATTGTCACTTGGGATCTGTATCACATAGCTGAAAAATTCTACTTGTGTTTCATTTTAATTGTAAGAATCCTAAAGAAGAAGAAGAGTATGGTATCATGATACTTGAGTGAGATGCCAGCTCATGTAGACAACTATATTTGAGAGTGAAAGGTATTATTTTGTCCTTGAAACCACAGTGTTACTGGGAACGTAAACAGAAATTAGAGCTAGGCTGAGGATAATCAAAGCTGCTTCTAATTTTTCCCACTGTTTGAGTGATTTGTTTGGTTATCACATCTCAGCATGATTTGTATGTACACAACAGTGTTAGCCACAAAACTCAGTAGTTGTTCTCTGTGCATGAGAAAAGAATAGCCCACTAGAGCTTGCAGATAAGTACTATGACTCCTTACTTTTAGCTCAAACTATGCATGTTTATTGATCTTTAGGTCTACTGAGATAGCAAGTGACCTTGGCTAATTTCTCAACAGTTTCCATGCACACATTACATGCAATACATAGCAATAATTAAACCATTTGTCACTTTCTGAATGTGTATTCACAAATTGATATGCTGAAACTGTACAGCTAAAATCACAGTATGAAGATGTCAGCTCATTATGTGGTGAACCAATCAACAGGTTGTAATTTTTTGTTGATAAAATTTTGGGATTAAGACAAAGGTTTATCCTCTATTTCTTTTATCATGAAAAAAGTCCCTCATATGATTTGAAACCTATATCCAACTTTAACTTAAATTTCTGAGATTTTGCTGAGTTAGAAAATGAATGACAGTTCATAGTAAATAACTCAGCGTATAATGTTTTATCATAGTAACACAAATGAATACAGACATTATCCTAAGGAGAACAACCTTCAAGATTGTTACTTAGAGTAGTGGCACAATTTTTGCTTATATTCTGAGTTTCATAGCTGACTTAAGATATCTTACCCTGAGAGGTAGCAGATGTCAGCTTGTGAATAAAGAATGTGTCAGTGAACACAAGTAAAAAAATATTTTACAGCATTTATATGTAGTTACTAGATTTACAATGTGATGATTAATGGCAACTTTAGTATGACTTACAAAATATGGCTAGTAGCAGGGTGATATCATTTAAATCTTAAATAAGATGTATCTCAAGAAAATATCTGTCCCAATACATTTTTCTGTTATACATAAACTAAATATATCCTCTTTGGCTTTAGTGAAATGAAGCAGTAAATTTCTAAGTTATTTGAATACAAAGATACCATATTCAATGTGTTGAGTTATTTTCGTATATTTGTCTTACATTTTTAAATTTCAGGAATAATGTATAGATTTTTATTGATAGGAAAACATATAGAAGTCATAAAATCAGGGAAGAGAGCAGGGAGCAAGAAGAAGGTGAATATGGTCAAAGTATGTATACTGCTAAAGATATCAGATTAACCTCATCATTTTATAAAAATAATATACACTTCTTTAATGTTATTAAAATAATTCAACAAGTTTGTCTATAGAAGACTATAAGCTTTTTTATCCTATCAATTTATGTGTGTATATATATATATATATATATATATATATATATATGCAATAAAACATTTTCACATGAACACATTCAGTTTCTCATATTACCATGACCATATAAAGTAACGTCTTCAAGTTCTGGACCCATATTCTGCTTTTGGAGATAGGAGTCTCATTATGCATTCAAGGTTAGCTCCAAAGTCTTGATATACTTGCTGCTGCTTCCCAAGTACTGAGTAATAAACATGTATTGCCTTGTTTTGTTTTTGAATTATCTAATTTTTACAATTATACAGAATTGGAAAGACTTTAAAATTTTATATACTTGTTATTAAAAAATAATTGCAACATGCTTCCCTCCAAACCCTTCCATAAAAAAATACCCTGTTAAATATAAATATGTAGATGATTACAGATACAGAGATAAAGATAGATATATGACAGATAAGTTAGTGGATAGATAAATGAATGAATGGATAGATGATAGATAGATAGATAGACATATCTTTGTTAGTGTTCAGTACATATAATGTTATTTTATGAATGTTTTTGCTAATGAGCGGAGAAAGCTACACTTATATTCATATGTTGCAAAGAGAAATCTTGTTGATGAACAGTGAGAGCTACATTTATCTGTGTGTATGAAGATAAATATTTAGAATGTAGCTAGGTATTATGTTCATTTAGTAAACTTGTGATAGTAGGTATTTTGCTAAGGTCCATGACCTTACTAGCTTCCGAGTTGTTGAATTATTTTCCGGAACCAAATGTAATTTCTCTCTTTGTTTTATGGATTGGAAGTCTCTTTAGAGAGTTGTTGGTTACTGCTGAGATATGAGCGCTGCAATAGCACCCTCAGGGTTATAGTGTCATGATAGTCAGTACTGTGGTTCATGGACATCAAAGCTAGGTAGGACTATTTATTGCATCCCTTTCTTGGAAAATTGCTTATATATAACAGAGTGCTCATTTTGAATTTTACTATTTCTCTCCCCATTTCTCTTTACATACACACACACACACACACACACACACACACAGAGAGAGAGAGAGAGAGAGAGAGAGAGAGAGAGATCTGAGATGCAGACTCTCTACATAGACCTCCCTATCTTAGAACTCTCTAAGTAGTACAAAATAGGCTTGTACTCACAGATACCCACTTTCTTTTCAAGTGCTGAAATTAAAGGTGTGTGTTATGCTCTCCCCAATTTTTACCATTTTTAAAAAACAAACATTCCTGGCAGAAATCTTAGACTACATAAGGACTTTGTATTTTTATATTTGTAGTTTGAATTTGAGGGCTGAGATTGTTTCTATAAGGCCTTGATTAAAGTACATAATTAGAAATAGCCAGGTAATTTTCTACTCACCAAAATTTAAAGATACTTAATTGATTCTACAGCTCTCATTGTATAGTACATATGTAATTTATCTAATGCGAAGCTGAATTATAGAACTTTTAGCTCCTAATTTATGTTTACTTTTGTTATTAGACGAGAAACTAAATGGAAAGTATTTCTCTATAACATTGTTGTCATTGTAAAAAGTTTATTAAAATTATTTTGTAGTTCCATCAGATTACAGAATTAATAGAGAGAGGCCTCAAACCTATCTGTATTATTCAATACATTATTCAAAACAATCTAGATGGCTTCATAACTTTATAATTTTCCCCAAATATTAGAGTTATTAACACTTTTTGAATTCTTCCAAATCTCTACTTTCAGCTCCAAATTTTCCTATTGTTGTTTCTGGGGAGAATTCATTCCTAAAAGACTGAGTTTCAGACACTCTTTGGAGTTGAGAGGACTAAATAAATTCTTACACTCATAATTTCAACAACCACCTAAGTGTGGTGTGTGGGTGTTGGGGGCAAGCATTGTTTAGTATAACTCCCCTGAAAATCACTGTATAGCCTAGGCTGGCTTTCCATCAGAGCGATCCTTCTCCTTCAACTTTTAAGTACAGAGATTTTAGGCCCTGCCCCATGTTGTTCACAATATTACTGATTATTCTAACATGGAATGCAGTGTGCTACTTGGGAGCATAGGTTTCATGATGATTTTGTTTTTAATAGCAGAGTAATATCCCATTGTGCAAATGAGCCACGTAACCTTTATCCACTCTTCATCGGAGGAGCCAACATCTGCTTGGTTCCATTTTCTCACTGTTATCAAGAAAGCTGTGCCAAACATAGTGGAGCAAGTGGTATGGACAAGCATCTATTGAGTAATTTTTTTAAAAAACATAAAATCTCAATTTTTTTAGGAAAATATATAGATTTGTGAACTTAGTATGTATAAAATTAACCAAAGTCATACATATATGTAACGTGTGAGAATAGAATGTATAAAATAAAATGATAAAATGTAAATATTAGGTGAGAAGGAAGAAATTATTCCAGGAAATTTACACATAGGTTAAAAAAAAAAAAGCTAATTATTTTTTTCTGGTTTTCAGTGTCATGGATTTTCCGTTTTAGTTGTTTTGTTTAGTCTTGTACTTGCCATATATAATTGCATTAAAACATAATTCATAGTGAAAATGTAAAACCCAATGTGAAGCTCGAGGGTTTGAAAATGTGTTATGCACACACATATACATCCACATGAATACATACATACAAATATGAAAACTGTAGATTGTCTTGGCTTTTGTCTTGAGGAACCATGACTAGTACAACATGTGTCATTATAAATATAGCTACATGTAATGGCTTGTTCTGTGTGTCAACTTGGCACAAATTAGAGTCATCAGAGAAGAAGCAGCCTCAGTTGAGAGAATGCTTCCGTAAGATCCAACTGTAAAGCATTTTCTCAATTAGTGTTTAATGGGAAGGGTCCAGGCTATTGTGGGCGATGCCATCCCTGGTCTGGTGGTCCTGGATTCTATAAGAAGCAGACTGAGCAAGCCAGTAAACACCATCCTCCATGGTCTCTGCATCAAATCCTGGTTGAATTCCTGTCCTGACTTCCTTTATTGAAGTATAGTGATGTGGAAATTTAAGCCAAATAAACCTTTTCCTAGGCAACTTGCATTTTGATTTTTGCACAGGAATATAACTCTAACTAAGACACTATATAACAAATAATTTAAGGAAAATTATATGTACAAATTTATTAACATAAATTTAAAATGATGAATAGTTGTGCTAATTAAAAAAGAAAATACTATAAGGATTACCAATGTTTTGATAAACTTGGAAAATTATTACAGATTATGTAATTTAGCAATAGAGTTAATTTGTGAATTACCTATATTTTCTACTTATAGATTACATTAATTCCTTTTCCTCATTACTTATTTTAAGCATTTGAATTCACACTTTCTCCTGTCTGAAATCATAAATAACATGATAGAAAGATATTTTTAATATGTTTCCAAGGTACACTGAAACTTAATATTGATATTTTATCTGTTAACCTTGATAACTTACTGCTTCGATGAAAAAGCCTTCTATATTATTGTACAGATATGATTTTACTGCCTTTATATAGACCATTTATTCTAGTATTTATCAGAATTATTCTTTCTCATGAACCAAAATAAATAAATGTGTAATTGATTTCAAGATTGCTGCTAAACTAAAGTTTGTGGAATATTCAGCAATGTGGTCTTACAATCTAATTATTTTAAACATAATTAGTGGGCAACAAAGAGCAAAAGTAACAATTTATATTGATTTGAATATCTCTGTTCCCTTGCTAAGTAATAGGGAGATAATGAGGGCCTAGTAGTCATATTGTCATTCAATAACCCACTTTTACCCCAGAAGCAGCACTATTCACTAATGTGGGATACATCTAGCCAAATGTTTTAATAACTATTTTAATTAGTATCTAGATAAATGGGATTTTGCATTGTTTCTTTAGATTTAGTTAACTAAAAGGCAATTCCTTACCCCACGATTCCCAGTCACTAACCCTGTGTAAATCTTTGCCTTCAAGTCATCACCCTTGATCTTTCACATAAGATATATTGTACTATCCTCCCTTATTAACATTTTTGTTATCATTGAACTATAAAATTATAGATACTATGAAGAACTGAATGAAAAATGTTCCCCACAGTCACAGGCATTTGAACATGTGCTGCTCAGTACTGTCTTGGGGAGGTTAGAAGGTGCCGTGTTTCTAAACAAATGATGTCACTAGGAGGCAGATCTTGAAAATGTCACATATATTCCCAATTTGCTCCCTCTCTTCTTTTTCTTGCAGATCAAGATATAAATTGCTTTCTTCTGTGCCTGCTTCTGCTGCCTGCTACCATGCTAACCCTGTCATTATGATGACCTCTAACCATTTGAAATCAAGAGAAAGAATATTTCATAGATTACTTTGGTCATAGCGTTTCATCACAATGTCATAATAGTATCTAATATAGAAACAACTTTTATAGAGTGGGTAATTACTGTTAAGAGCACATATATATGTAATGTGTATGTGTATATGTTTGTGCATGCATATGTATGTGTGTGTGTGTGTGTGTATTGGTGGTGTTATTACCTTGGTCTTTTACAAAGCAGCTTAACTGGTTGAAATATTGAAAACAGAGTTGAAAGGGCTGTACTAGTAAGAGCTTAGAAGGCAGTACACTGAGAACAATGGGAATTGTGTAGTCCCAGCTCAAGAAGTTTCCAAAGGAAATGATATTAGCAATTTGGCTAATGGCCATTCTTGTGATATTTTGGCAAAGTGCCTGGCTGCATGCCTCACTCCCTCATCTTAAGAACTTACCTGAAGCTAAATTAAAAAATAATGGATTAATTTCTCTAGCAGAAGCAATTTCAAAGCAGCAAAGGATCGAATCGATGACTTGATTATTATGACTATGAATGAGGGCTATGCAGATCTACAATGAAAAGGAGCAAATGGAGTGGAAAGAAATTCACAGTGTACTGTTTGAATAGAAAAAGAGAATGACTAAACTTAATGTTGTAGCTAATACTCATGCTGAAAGAGATAAAGGCTTTTAAACAACATTGAAACTAGGAAAGCTGGTGGCTACATTTGATGTTGGATTGTGTGCATTTTGAATTATGATATGTTCAGGAGATGAAGTGTGTCAGGGAGTGGAATGTGGTGATATCAATGAGAAATGTCCTCCATTGCCTCGGGCATTTCAACAGTTCTTGTCAGTTGGTAGTGCTATTTGGGAAGGTTATGGTGGAAGAAATAGGTCACGGAGGGTAGTTTTGAGATTAAAATCCTTACCTACATCTGAATTTTTTCTTCTTATTTTGTGCTTGAAGGCAAATATGTGAGCTCTCAGATTTCTGTTTTTGCCAGCTTATCTGGTATTGTTGTTTTTTTCTACAGCTAAGGAATAATAATTAATACAGGTGCAAACTATCTTCACTAAAGATGATTGAAGCTCATGGCTAAGAAAGTCATAGACTATTACAGAGAACGATTTTATGTTGTTTATCTAAGTTGGTCATTGGCATTTTTCATGTTGCAAGTTTACCTTCTAAATGTTTATGTTCATGTCCTTAGATTTTGGCTACTGTCAACCTTCACCAATAAACTTTACTATTTCCATGGATAGTACTTAATGCAAAACCTCACAACTGTTAAAATGTCCAATGTGAGTGCTCAGACATGGATTGAACATCTGTATTAATATGCCTTGTGAAGACTCAGTAAACATCATGGAAAAAAGGAGTAAGAGCCTGGGAATAGAGAGGACTGCTGTGAAATGCTGTCCTATAAGCATGACTCACTACTATACACATGAACTTACTACAGCCACAGTTACCTACGAAAGACCTATATAAGTCCAAGAGTTCACAATTGCAATATGGATGGAGAAGGGGTTCCATACTCCTTATTTCCCATTACCTGAGGATACTAAGGGAGGGAGGGATATTTTTCTGTAGGAATGTGGTTACTAGTAGAAGTCTCTATATCCCAGTGGGTGAACCCCTGCACTGAGGCATGAAAATGAACATTACTAAATGGGTCATCAGTCAATCAATCAGTCAATCAATCAATCAGTCAGTGACTAGAGTGGAGAGGGAAGCATGATTGTGCATCCTGGTGGAATTGCATGCAGGGATTGATAGGTAGATGTTATCAAGATACATTCTATTTATGCATAAAACTTTCAAAGAGTACATAAAAAATAAAATAAAAGACACAGTATTGCTTTCAGTGAATATTCTCATTCATGCCTTAGTTTACTGGCTCTTTAGGACATCATGTTCCATTAATAAACTTCTTAAAACAGCCTGAATCTGATAGATATGAAAAATACTTATTCTTATTAATGATAGACTATGTAAATGATGGGGGAGATTTTTAATTTAGATTTTTGAATATACTTTCAAAGTTAGATAGATTACTAAAGTGTGAAGGAAAATATATGTTTGCCTACAGCACTTGAGTTTAAGGAAACTTACTATTCATCCAGCATTAGATAAGAGATTATGCTTTTTTGGATATTTTCTCTGTCTTAAGGATAGAGAACAAAATACTTGAGAATCCTTTGTTTTAATTGCCTCAATGAATGTTAGGATTTATGTTAAGAAGCAGTAACTACATTATGGGTGGGGACAATTGGCTGGATCTCGTCAGAATCATCCATTTCTTGGAGGACAAGATAGTTGAGAACTGGATACCTCTTTTTGTCCAAATTTTGCATATATTTCTCAAATACGTTATTTTGGTTTCTGACACTTTGATTTGGCACCACCAAATATTTATTCTTAGCTTTAAAACATCCCTTGATCAACCATAAGATGTGTTAATGTTTAAAAACTTAATATTATTGCTACTACTGAATATATTATATCTATATTATATACAATAAATTTTAGGCACTTTTACTAGTCATTTAATATAACATTATTTAGGTAGTTGCTACAATTTACTTATTTAGAGTCAATTGTACAAATAATTGACAAATAAGATATGCAGTTATATTTCAAATACATTTAATTTTCTCAAAATATGGCCCTTTAAAATTATAAATTAAAACGAAAGCCTTACCTAAAAGCATTTAGTAAAGAAAATACTCATTTATGAATTTTGTTCCATTTACATGTTACATGTTATGCATTATTCCACTGTCAAAGAGAAGCTAACAGAATAAATTCTGAAGTGGAAAACTATATATTATCTTCATAGCTTTACACATATTTTACCTCAGCTTTGATATTATGGAGGCAAACCTTTATCACATTGTTTCACCAAACAGTTACATTTGGAAGAAGAACTGTGTGAAACACTAGAAAAGTGATAGAGTTTGGAAATCAAATATAAAGCTCTTATTTAACTATATTAATTTACAGACAATTAAGTTGAACCTCCAGGCCAATCACCAAATTTTCTCTTATAGGAATTAGAAAAAAAAAATTTTAAAATAATAGAGAAAAAATTTGGAGACTTCTCACCTTAATAGATTTAAAATTTGTGTTTAAAAAATATATTTTATATTTTTGGTAGCAACCTTTTGAGATATTTCCTGGATCAAGGTAGCAGTTATATTTACTGTGCTAAGATACACACAGTTACTTTTTCATGGCAAGGGACTATCATGTGTACATATCAATAGGGAAGGGGTAGTTGTAGTGGGAATAGCATGTTGGGCACAGTGAGAATTAATGGTGGTATGTAAAAGACTTTGAGAAGTGGCTCACCTCTTCCCAGAAGATCAAAGGGTGATTTAAGAATGCCTCCTTGGAAAAGACAATGGTCATTAATTTTTAGAGTATCGTGAAGAGTGCTAATACTTCTCTGCTTTCCCTTGAGGCAGGGAGTATATAAAAATACATTTTGACAGAATAAAGTATCTGCAAGGATCTAAGACTAAGCAAGAAGGAAAGCCTCAAAATGAAATAGAGTCCCAAATGTTGTCTCTAGAGAACTTCGGCATTGGCCATAGTTAGGTAAAACAATTGCCTCTTTGGTGGGGTTTAGTCTGGATCACAATTCAATGGACATCATAAATGATACGTTGTAACTGTGTATTCAACAGGAGTTGGTTCCTTCCTGTTGATTTCTCTCTACTGAGTATTATTACAAAACAGTGATTATACTGTTTCAGGATTGTGAGGTTTAGTGTTAAATTCAATCAGTTTAAACCTGGGTGAGTGTGCTGTGTGGGAGGGGGCCATGTGCTCATGCATTCCAAAATCCACAGAAGACAGAAGACTTTGATATCTTGAAGCTGAAATTACTGACAGTTGTGAACCACATATGGGAGTGCTGGAAACACAAGTCCAATCTCATAAAAGAGCAGTCAGAACACACTCAGAATATCTTAGTCACCCAAATCCATAATGAAAAATTTTGTGAGTGGTTGTTAAGTGGCTCAATTGAATTTTTTTAACTCTTTGGAGTATGTTTCTTTTCCTTACCTGTTACATGGATTTTTGCTTCTGTGAACATAAGACAGTAACAGTATTAAAATTAATCTGCAAAGACAGAGTGAAATATGACAAATATTCAGATACAATGAGTATCTCTTCACATACAGCAAGATATATGATTGTTCGATTATGGGAGAGGCTAATGAGATTTTGATAAAGTTAGTGTGGGTGTAAGTTAGGGAAAATTCCTAAATTAAGAGAGATTAAGGGATGAGTCAAGATAGTAATTGTCACTATGAAACTCAGCAGCTCTCAGATAGCCAGCAGCTTTTGACTTAGCAAGGAAATAAGAGTCACTAAATGTGTTTTGTTTTATTTATTTCTAGAGCCCAGTATTATGTACTCTGAGGTGTGTGATATGTATATGTCGATTATAATCAGTAATTTTTGAAACTGGAAAGAATATGAAGAAGATCCTATAGGGGCCTTAGGATCTAGAGAGGTCTGCAGGCCTTAATTCAGGCTTCTGTGATACAAGAGACTACAGTTCTTTGGCCAAGAAAAGAACCTTTAGCACTGACTCTGGAATTCACAAAGAAAGCTGCTTAAAACTCCTGTTAGAAAAATATTGTATGCAGTCAATTATATCTGGTTATTAGCCATTAAATATACGATAACTAATCTACAATTATAATAGACCTAGAGAGGACAAGCATAGAGGAAGTGAGTAGATGAGAGATACAGAACTCCCCGGAGTGGGAGATAGAAAGATTTTAAGGGTGGAATGGAGTCTAATCTGGGCTGAGAACAAGAGTGAAGTGTGAGGGGAGAAGATGCCGAGGAAGGGAGTGAGGAGAAAGACAGCTAGAACTGAAGGGAATTGGAAAGCAGTGTGGAAACCTAGTGCAATGGAAAGTAATAATAAAATGACTCTGAATGTTATTCTTCTATGCTTGTAGACCAGTGACTTATTCAGCCATCCTCAGAGACTCTTCCTCCTATAGCAGATGGGAACAAATACAAAGGCCTGAACTCAGACATTACGCAGAAAGCAAGAACTTCCTAGACACAGCTCTAAGTGGAATGCCTCCATCAAACTCCTTCCCCTTAGGAAAAGGCATGGGGAACAGAGAACATCAGGAGAACAAGGCACCCTAAAACAGGTGAGCAAATGAACTTAATGGACTCACAGAGACTGAAGTAACTATCACAGGGCCTACACTGATTTGCTTAAGGCCCAGCATACACAATATAGCTTCAAATTAGTACTTTTGTGGGATTCCTGAACATGTGAATGAGTCACTGAAACTTGTGCTTGTGTGAGTCACTGAACCTTGTGCCTGCTCTTGAGACTCTTTTATTCTTCTGTTGGTTTGTCTTGTCCACCTTCGATATAATGGTTTTTCTTTTACTTTGCATTTTTTGTTACATTTTCTTGTTATCTCTTAGAAGTTTGCATTTTCTGAGAGATAGAAAATGGATCCAGATAGAAGAGGAGGTGAGGAGGAACTGGGAGAAGAGGAAGGGAAACTACTCAGATTATATTATGAGATTATAGAATAAGAAAAGAATATAAGTTTAATAAAAGGGAAAAATTAAAAAATAATCCAAATATCAAAAACCTCATTTTGTGATGGTTGCGTGAAGTTTGATTAATTGAGCTACTCTTCAGATTCTTCACTTTATCAAGTACACCTTGGTTAAGGGATAGATACTCATAACATTCTATTGAGATTTCTCACCTCCAGTCGTTTTCTAGCATTCACAGTTTTTAGGATCCAGAAAGAAAGACATTCTTCAGCATTCTTGCATACCACTGCTTAGTTGTGAGCTATATCTGAAATTCACATTTGGCTCCACCGTGTGTTCTATACACCTCATCCGTACTGCACAGGAAGAATGGTTTGCAGGAGTACTATCTTCATGACCTGAGCAATAGAAAGCGGTTAGATGAGAACATTAAAGACTCTATGCAGTTTCATTTCCAGAAAATTCCACATAGTGTTTATCAATTTTTGCTCATGTGTTACATAATACATAAAAGCAAAGACCATCGACCATAGGAAAATTTCGCAGTCATAGGTTGTATCAAACAGCTCTTCAAGGACATAAGAAGATATTTTCAATCCTGTAAAATGAAGAATGTTTCTGAGACAGTATTTTAAGTGTTTCTCTTTGAGTTTAATTTTGGACACATTTTTCAGTATTGGAGAACTAAAGGTGTTGTCTTAGCATCAGTGATCTAAGGAGATGATTTAAATGACTAAAAATGTTGGCCAGGTATATCCTTGGTGACTGGGTTCATGAAGTCTCCTAGAAGGATTTCAACTCACTTTAGATTTCACCCATAAAGATGCTATGCTACGATGTAGATGAAAAAATTTCCCCAGTGGTAACCAAGTAAATTTCTATTGCACTGGTATTGCAAGAACAATGAGTCAGTAGTTTAATAAGAAGCATTTCATTTTGCCTTTTTGTTGTTGTCTTCTTACTTTGTCAAATAATCTGACCTATACACATGTCTGTATTCTAATCTCAAAACCTTTTACCAATCACATCAATTAGAGAACATTTTAACATAATTAGAGACAATATCCATTTCTATTATTCAAATGTGTTAACGTTAAGTATATATATCACTAAAATGTATTTCATTTCTTATATCTCATAGTGAAAAAGGATCACATAGGCATGTGTGTGTGTGTGTGTGTGTGTGCTTGTGTGTGTGATATACTATAGGCTGAAAATTTGTTCCCTTCCAAGTTTTTTATGTTGAAATTTAATCCTACGTTGATAGTGTTCGGAAATGGGACTTTTGAGAAGTGACTGGGTCCCAGTTAGGATTAAGTTCTCATAAATGAGATTACTCTTTTTACAGAACATGTGCAGAGAGTTCCCTTCTCTGTTCCAGCCTATGAAGAATAGAAAGAAGATAACCATCTATGCATCACAGTGCTGCTATTGGAAAGAAGATAATCATCTATACATCACAGGGTGGCCACCGCCAGACACCAAATCTGAAACCATGGTGATCTTAGAATTTTCAGCCTTTATCATAATAAAAATTAGGTTGCTTCTATTTAATCTAGTTGGTGTTATTTTTAACAATCAGCTGGGGAACATCAAGTTTTCTAGAATAGTGAGAGTTTAAGAAATAAAGATACTAGTCAAGAAAAGGACTTGCTTTGAGAAACAGCAGTAGGAAGATTAGACTATCCACGCTTTACAGCTTGTCAACAAAATCAACACCTCTTTTTATATAAAGTTGGTATTATTTAGTGCTTTTAGTAAAGCACATGAAAAAATTCTAATCTATATAAATAATAATATGTACCAACATCAGACGGGTGACATAGTCCTAGAATTGAGGTCTGGCAAACATGTTCTGACTTTAAATACAACTAAATGCTCAGTCTAAGCATGAACCTCAAATTTACTTTTTGCCTAGTGTCTTCAAATGGACATTTGCTGTGAAAGAGTTCAGCCCCTAAACGATGGTCACTTGCCAGTTTTCATTATGACTGATGACATTTAGGGTTTGAGAGGAATAACAACTTGAGAAATCTTGCCATCAGTTACTCTTAAGACATTTTAGAACCAATTAGTAAGGCCAAAGTCATTGGTCCAAGAAGGTGTCACAGTCACTGGTCATAAGAGTGATAAGCTGTGCAGAATCCTAGGTACTGTATATGCTTAGTGGCACATCTGATGACAAGTCATGCCCAATAAAAGATTCTCTTAAAGATGAATTTCTGGTCTCTGTTATTTTTATTGGTAAACAGGAGATGATCACTGGGCAAAGTTGTTCAAGAGACCATATCCTAAGAAAAGGTACACGAAACCTGTAGCTGTAGAGACCTGATTACTGAGGTATTTTGTTTCCCTAAGTTCATTTGGATCACCTAATTTGCATAATATCTGTTGGCATAGGGATGCAATGTCTTATTTGAGTGAGCTTGTACCTGTTCTTACAGTGTTTAAGTCCTGCTATGGAGTATAAAAAACTTCCCAAAAGATGGAGTGTATACAATTATAAAAATTTTCAAGAAGAGTAACTGGCTTTCTTTAAAACAGGGTGAAGATGGCATTTAACATGTTATATACTACAAGCATTTTATATAATTCGTTAAAAGTTATTTTGTTTAGAAGGAAGGACTGATAAAGGAAACCACAATGTCAATATAATAATAAAATTGTAGAGAGATGGATGATAGATAATCTACAGATGATATAGAAAAGATGACCTACTGATTATAAAGAAAATATAGTAGGTTATATAAATACAGTAGGTTAGGTAAATGGTAGATTAAATACATAGATAATAAACAGAAAGGGAGATGAATATACTCTAAATGGACAGGTAATAGACAACCATCCACTCACACTTCTAAATATCAACTAGTAGTTTTCTTGAGTTTTTATCTGTATATTTCTTTGTTTTGTAGCTTTAGTGAAGAAAATTAAATTCAGAAAAAGAGATGCAATTACATCACAAGGTCTTGGCAGTCAATTTTTAATGTAGATATAAGGCTGATGAAATGCAAATTATACCATTTTGCAAGTAGGTTCAAAAAAGATGAAGTATTCTCTGTTAAGAAGTTACTTAGTGTATGTAAATATATATATTCTTATATTTTAATAAGAAGAAACTATGGTAGTAATATTTTGAAAGGAACAGACCCAGAGACATATTTATAAAAGCCAGAGTCAGGACTTGAAGCTGAGTATTTGGTTTCCAAACTTGTCTCCATTTATACTCTGTTTAAAAGTGAATCTTCATGCTGTGAGAACCTAGTTTCCTAAGCAAACCTGAGCCAGTTGCTTTGCTAAATGTATGTAATCTCTGAACCTAGAAGGTAGTGACAGAAAGAGGGTAAGTTGGAGGTCACAATGAGCTACAAAACACACTCCCAAAAATCATGGGATTACTTTTAATCAAATCATTAATTTCTATAAATTTACCCTAGTGCATGTTCATCAAGGTATAATTCCTGATGTAATTCCTCAGGCATATACTAAAGATAAGTAATGACTATAAGATAAGAAATAATAATAAAACAAAACAACCAAGTAGATGTTTTGTTCTACAGGTATAAGTTCACATATGTGGAAACTCATTTAATGTTTTGAAAGTACTTTTAATACAATGATGAAAGTATTTTTACACAACTTTTATTCAGTCAACCAATATTAACTGCCTTTAATTATATTATGTTTGTACATCTGTATACTTATAAACATATTTTTCAAATATAAGCTTTGAAAAAAAGCATTTCACTAAGATTTATAAGGTCAAGTATGTACAAGTAAAAAAATGTTTCGGAAAATGTTAATCTCATTTCCACAGAGACTACCCTCAATATCTTCCATTTTAATGTCTTTAATATCACAAATAATAGTATGTCCATTCCTCTTTTCTTTTTTCTTCTTGCCTGTCCAATCGATCAGTGTGTTACTGATTGCTTTGCAGTGAAACAGCATGAGTCACTATTCCTAAACAATATGACTCCACTCAAAATGATGCCTTTGGGCTACCAATCAGAGGCAAAGCACAGCATGAGAGTTGTAATACAAGATGTGCACTCTACCCATGATCCTCAAAGACATTGGTTTTCTATATATCTTAGTAATTTCCCATAAAATTGTCTTTGAAGGATATGCTCATACTTTAAGGCTAAAAAAAAAATGGAAACTTTTACAACGTTTCATAAAGTCTCACTGAAACTATGAAATAGGTGCTACTGAGTATATACTGAAAACAGCATAGATGAACATAGAGATTTGTTTGTTTCTAGATTCAACATAACATATTTTAATATACATGATGAGAATAAGTTAGTAATATTGTTGATTGTCCCATTTGTTTGTTTAGTAGGTTGATGATTTTTCTTTCCAGGAGAGGGAGTTGATTTTATTTATTATTTTTAAAAACTTTAGAAATTCAAAACCATTATGTGGTTTCAATTAATTGGTAGTCTTTTAAAAATTGACTGTAATTTTATCAGAAGAAAGGACACTTTATCAATTAATATAAAATGGAAAGATAAGGAACGGTCAAGGCAATTATTCTCAAAGTGATAGTGTCAGCTCTGCAGGGTGTGGAAGCCTGAACAACAACAGAGGGTTAGACACACCAATCTTGTGTCTATTGGTGAGCATGATGGTGTTTCACACTGAAACATGTATGTTCCACATGAAGCCTTTCCCTTCCCTTGAGGAAAGGATCAAGTGGCCAGCTACTGGCCTTTACACAGGCTTTGTGGCTTGTTCTTCCAAGGGTGCGGATGTATCCTCAGCCTCCGAGTTCATTATAGAGATATGAGCTTCTGATATGTGTGGCCTGAATATGTCAGACTCACGTGGATTAGGGAGAGTCCTAGTTATTCATCTGAATTTAAAGGAAGAACCTTAATATCTGTGCTTTTATTCCCAGTATCATCATTTGAATATCTTAAGCCTAATGCATTGTCTGCAAACAGTATCATCAACCTCAATCCTAAATATTTTTATTTTTTTAAAGCTTTGATCGTTATTTGTAATGGTGTGGGTGGGGGGCATTTGCATGTGAGTGCAGTTGTACAATAAGACCAGAAGCACTGGATCTCCAGGAGCAGAAGTCACAGACATTTGGGAGCCAACTGATATGAGTGCTAGACTCAAACCTAGGACTAGGAGTACATGTTCCCAAACTCTGAGACATGTCGGTAGTCGTGTCAGCCTTTATTTCAAAGGCTTATATTTTACTTACTTATTGACATGATTCTACTTTTTACTGATTATTTTATTTACTTATATTTCAAATGTTTTTCCCCTTCTTATTTTCCCCTTCACAAACTCCTATCCCATCCCCTTTCCCCTGCTTCTATGATGGTGCTCCCACACACACTAACCCACTCCAGGTTCCCCACCCTAGCATTCCCCTACATTGTGGCATTGAGCCTCCACAGGACCAAGATTCTCCCCTCCCTCCCATTGATGCCAGAAAAGGCAATCCTTTGCTACCTATGCAGCTAGAAAAATGGATCCCTCCATGTGTACTCTCTTCTGTTGGTGGTTTAGTCCCTGGGAGCTCTGCGGGGCGGGTAGGGATCTGGTTGGTTGACATTGTTTTTCTTTCTATGGGCTTGCAAATACCCTTCAGCTCCTCCAATTCTTCCCCTAACTTCTCCATTGGGGTCAGAGGGCTGGCTGTGTGCATCCATCTGTATAAGTCTCCAGCAGTGCCTCTCAGGGGACAGCTATATCAGGCTCTTGTCAGCAAGTGTTTCTTGGCATCAGCAATAGTGTCTGGGTTTGGTGTCTGCAGATGGGATGGATCCCTAGGTGGGGCAGTCTCTGGATGGCCTCTCCTTCAGTCTCTGCTCTACTCTGTCCCTTCATTTCCTTTTGACAGGAGCAATTCTGGGTTAATATTCTTGAGATGAGTGTGTGTCCCCATCCTTCAACCTGGGGCCATGCCTAACCACTGGATATGCTCTCTACTATCATCTGCTATTCTGGAAATTTAAAGAAATCTATGATTGTTTTATTATTGCAGTCCAGGCTTGCTTGCTAGCCAGTCGCCCCAGATTTGGCACCATTACAATGTCCATGTTCCTATTTCTGCTACTGTTCATGTTCCACATTCAATCGTGGCACTGAATTCTGAGGCCACTGTGAGAAAAAGCTGGCAGTGGCGGCTCCAGAACCTCGAGGCAGTGACCGGCTGGGGGTGGGGGTGGGGCGCGGTGGAGTCTAGGGTCCCACAAACCGGAAAAGGGTCCAGGGAAGAATCCCTTGACTGCACAGCGGCTCCCAATAACTCGAGAACGTCCAATGTTCCAAGAAGTTTATTGTTCATGTTGTGGTAGTTGGATCTGGCTGTGTGCCCTCATAAAAGCCAGGGGGCTTAACTAGGGAGGAGGAAAGAGGAGGGACTAAGAAGAAATAACTTAATTTAGCCACACTCCCTGGCCTTAGGTAACTCATGAATTGAGGCTGAAGTCTGTACTTACGCCCTCTCTAGCTGACCCGACCTGCAGGTCCTAGTTATTCATGGGGGCGAGGAGGACCACAACCTGAAAACAGAACGGACGAGAGAGAGAAAGGACTCAAGGAAGCAATTGCTTGTCAAGAGTCGTGTATTCAAATGCAAAGCGCTTTTTTATAGTATGCTTTACAAGGGGAGGGGGTAAGAGGGGCCAGGTGGTGGAAAAGTACAGAATATTCATGGCTTGTGCCCTGAAACATTTCACGGTCTACAAGGTACACTGCCTTGAATTATGATCTACGTGCTATTCTTCAGAAGATATGGTACACGGCTTTGAGTTATGGTCTCCCTGCTTTCCTCAGAAGATGTGGTACACTGCTTGCCAAGCAGGATCTTGTGGTTGCCAAGCTGCAGGGGACATTGTGCAGGTGGGGAAAGGTAGGGGGTGAGGGTAAGGGTGAGGGTCCTGGCTTCTGGCATCTCCCCCTTCTCTGTTTAGTTAGAGAAGGCGTCTTATGATCAATCCCAACTATGTGAATTTTGAATTCGGAAGTCTAATTATGGGGGGTCTTGGACAAGTTCACAACCCCAAAACACTGATGTGAGACAAGTCATGTCGATGGTCGAAGGCTTTAGGCTGTCGATGATGGACAATATCAAGGGACCCCGAGGTGGGTGAAAGGAGGATGAGGGCCCTGTCTTAGGTCATGTAGGCTGCACCCACTCCCAGCACCACGCACTCCTTTTCGGCTGCATTGGGTGGGCCCCTGGGAAGTGGACCTACAATAATCCCATCATTGGGCTAACTCACAGCCATCCTAGTCCCTTGTAAGTGTTCAAATTACCAGCCATTTGTCAGTTTGGGGTGTAATATTGTCATAAAGGAAGGCTCCCCAATGTTAGAGGGCCACATCAAGGGCGGCCTTGGTTTAGGAAAAACCCAATTTTTGTTGGGGTGATCAAGAGGCCAGGCTCCCTAGTGAGAGAAATGAGGGCAGAGCCAGGCATACCAGGAACCCTTCTGGAGGGGGTGGAAGTCTAGGGGTCGACCATAGGGGGATGCAGGGGAGCTGGCAGCTGTGTCAGTCTCCTGCGGAGTCACTTCTGGATCTTCTTCAATTTTCAGCTGATGGTAATGAACTTCAACTGGCTTCTTGATGGCAGAATCAACCTGGTTCTTAACAAGACTTGTGAGATGATTAAAGGCCCAGAGGCCAAATGAGAGAAGCAAAAGAATGCCAACAAAGGGTCCTAATATACTAGGCAACAGGGTGGTGAGCCAAGGAGAGGTAGAAAACCAGTTTTGATAACATGACTCTTGTTCTCTCGCTCTTTTTCTTTCTTCTAAACTCCTTTTGACCTTGTCTAGGCTATTTTGGACAAGGCCTGTCTTATTAGAGTAAAAGCAACATTCTTCTCTGAGGGCCACGCGGAGACCCCCTTCCTTAAGGAAGACAAGGTCAAGTCCTCTCCTGTTTTGTAATACCACCTCAGAAAGGGAAGCCACAGAGTCCTTAAGGTCTTATACTCCTTCCCTCAAATTATTTAAATCTTTATCAATGAGGGATTGGAGATGAGCATAGTGATTATTGGAAGTCACCAAGGAAGCTATACCAGTGCCTGCACCAATGACACTAATTCCTAGTATGACAGACAAGGTGAGGGGATTCATGGGTTCTCTCTTGGTTCTTAGAGAAGATTCTTGATCTATAATATTAAGGAAGGACTCTGGATCAAGTATAAAAAAATGTGGAAGAATGGTAACAATTACACAATAATCTTTAAAATGTAAAAAACTGGGATTAAATATATAAGGGGTCAAGCCAGAAGCACAGGCAGAATATGTACCATTAGGTGCCAGAGTATATAAAAAGTTATCATTGAGGATCATTGTCTGGTTACACACCGGAATCAAGTCCCTAGCGGGGAGCATGAAGGGTCCCAAAAGACAAAGGCCTATTGCTGAAATAGAGCTAAGGGTAAGACCTCCTTCAGGTGAATGAGTCCCAAGGAGTCTGTTACCATCATTGGTAAAAGTGGGAGGGGAGAGGACAGCTATCCCCTCATAGAAGGGAGGAGTAGGTGAAAAACAAATCCAGCATTGTTGATAATTAGGTTCGCTGGTATTATGGATAGTCTTGAGAGAAGCATTTACCAAGGAAATAATAAGGTCAGCAGAACTAAGAGGGCCTTTAGGAACAGTGGGCTGAAACATAGTGGCCAAAGGCGCCAAGGGAAAGGATGAAGACGAAGCGCCAGGGGCGGCAACCCTAGGTTTGGGGGCTGTGTTGAGAGGCTTTGAGGGGTGTTGTAGAACAGGATTGGGGCCCATGACAACAATATTTTTCTTGGGGATGGTCTTAAGAAGTTTTATTGTAAAGGTAAGCCCTGGGTCTGAGCAGCCATATGACCAAGTAGTGCACTCTCTCAGATGCAAGCCCCATATGAATCCTCCGGCCATCCAGTCTTTATTCTTCCCTCTCTCAGTAAAGGAAATGAGGAGGGGGAACACCAATTACTTTGACATTGGGATTTTAGAGGATCAGCCGTGGAAACACCTAATTTCTCCTGTAAGTATTTGGGAAGGAATTTCCTCCGTAGGGTAATATAATCCCAGGAGGAGTGGGGCCTCCAATATGCATCTCCCTTGGTCTCACAGTCCCACGATGCACAAAAAAAGTCAGAAGCATGGCTGCACTTGTAGCCCTGGGAACGAACTCTGTGAGTAGGGCCAGGGCATACATAAAGGCCAGATGGATCATTGGCCAAGGAGGGTCTTTTGCTATAAGAATTACAGCCAGCAAGACGGCCATCATAATTGGGGTTTGGCGCATCAACAGGCTTATCCTGGGGCCAAAAATGAGAGGGGGGTCCCCAGTCGGCATTGGCTCCCAGGGTGAGGGCACAAAGGTCCACCTCTAGAGAGGGCCATGAAGGCTGGGTTCCAAGTGAAGAGCTGGAATTAACTGTCGGTGGCGTGTACTCGCCAGAGAGATAACACAGACACCAAAGTTCTTCAGCAGATCTTTATTACGATGTTATAGAGGAAAGACCCGCTGGAAAAAGGCCGGCTGGTGGAAACCGGCTGGGAGAAAAGGCCCCGAGCCCTGGGAAGGTCCTGGTTAAATACCCCCTGGAGTGATGTGTACATATCTGGTTGGTTAATTGCCCATAAAATCCTATATGCCTCGGGATGGGCTTGTGACTTCACGTGCTTTCCCCTCACACAAAGACAGTAAATTACAGATCTTGTGAGAGCATCGGATTGCCAGAGATGTCTCTGCTTTCCACTGCTCTCTACATCTCCCCCTTTTTGTTTTAAATGAGAATCACAGGCACTGGCCATTTCCCGTGTCTTAGGCTAGTTGACGTTTTTCCATAGCCAGCACCAAAGAATGGTGAGCTCTCTGTTTTAGGCTACGAGGGTTGAACCCACACCTGGCATTCTTGCCAGCAAGAATGTGCACCCAGGTTGTGGCCACTCGTAATGTCCGCCATGTAGTAAGCTCACACCACATGGTGTACCTCTGGCATATGGCATCAACCTATTCCCGTCATTGGGACCAATGGCAGCTGGCCTGGAGACAAAAAGATAGAGTTGTCCTTGGTCTGTCTGGCACGGTACCAATCATAACTCAAACTCAAGCCCGATCAAGCAAATTCCATTATGGGGGAATAAGCGATCAAGGACTAATAGTTTGATACAGTCTCTCCTACCTTACCAGGTGCAATGGAAACAAGTCCTCTGGGTGCAAAGGCTAGGGGAAACCGAGAGAGATGCAAACACCCATCCCTGTGCAATGGAGTCACCTCCTAGGGGTGCAAGGGCTGTTTGTCTCAAAATTCAGGTACCAGAGCTACACAGACAAGGACCAGTCAGGCTAAAACTCCTCACTGACCCAGTGCAATGGGCTGAGCCCTTGGGGTGCAGTAGCTGAGGATCTGTTTGTTGGCTATTTCTTTAGCATAGACAACCAGATTTCGGGAGATGAACCTTGTTCTAAGGCTGGAAGTGCTTGGGTAATCACGACTTTGTCACATTTCTGTTGATCTCTGAGCTTGTAAACCAACCAGAGTATGAACACTAATCCACAAGACAGGGTTGTACCAAACAGGCCTACTCCCACCTACTCTTCAAAGAAAGGGAAGGCTGAAGAGATCCAGGTGGAGAGTCCTTCAATCAGCAAAATGTCCACACGCGTTGAGTTGATGGCTGCCACCGCTGCTCGCAACTTTTCGAGAAGTTCATCAAATCCTTCTGACCATTCTCCTGTTAGGTAACGAGACAATTGTCTGGACAAATTAGCTGCTCGAGTAAAGTTTTCATATCGAACACTAGTAATACAGAGTGCTCCCAGACTTCTTTCACATCCCAATTGTGCCAATTGAAAGAGGATATCTATTCTTTCTTCTACCAAGTCTAGGCGCTGATTAAAAATCATCAATCCGCCTTTCAATTCAGCATTAGCAGAAGTATGGAAGTTGGCTGCCTCTGTCACTGTAGCGGACACCCGATTTAAGGCTGCTGCTATTTGGACTTTGGTTGTCATAGCAATCCCAGCAGCTGTAGCTGCAATGGCAGTGACTGATATCGCTGTTATTATGGCTGTAGTTATGCCAAAGTCTCTTTTTTTGTCTGAATAATGATAGAGTAGAGGGTGTTTCAACAGGAACAGGAACCCATCGTGGCACTCTGGCAACCATGGCATGCTTAGCTTGTCCAACAGCCCAACACTGAGACATCATGCATGAATCATTAGTGCATTTTTCAAATGAGGAATTGGAAAGAATAAACAAGAAAGGTGGAAAAACACACACTGGTGTAGGTGAAAATACTGTTTGATTTACAATAATCTTGTTAACTCTAGTAATTAACTGAATAGGATTTGTCAACTGAGGGATCGGATCTGTACTCTGTTTCACCATAGTTCCATTAATAACTCCTGTAAAGGATGTTCTTCCTGTCGCTCCGCCCTGGAGAAAGGCTAGCGGGTTGAGGTCGGTACAACTGCCATTAACTCCACAGAGTAGCCATTTGTGAAAAGGATTTATACTAACGCTCTGTAGAAAAGGACCCTTTCTCATTACCGCGTCAGCTCCAGGATCTCCCAACATATTGGGTGAAAAGGAAAAGGTTTCATTGGTATCTGCCCATCGTGTTACTCTGGATTGGCAATCAGACCAAGGCAGAACAACTCCCTCATCTTCTAGACTACAAAAGGAAGAGACCTTAGGTTGACAAGGATGCTCTCCATCAATAAGTTTGGGTGATAAAAATGTTCCATCTATCCAAATGGCTGATTGCAAAAAAGACTGTGAGAACTCTTTGACATAACTATTGTCCTTTTCATTATCATTCCTTTTAGTTGTTAGTTTAACCCAGCTTCTCTTTTCATAAAACCACCCCAAGGTTCTCTTCGAGAGAGTTATACAGTTTCCTGTCTCAGTAAACTGAAAACAGAGAGAACTCCGTTCAGGCAAGGAACGATCTTCTCCCAGGGGGGCCTGCGTTTTATCATAGGGAAGATAAGGCAGCCCCATGGTTCTATTAGTTGTAAGAAATCTTGGAAACACCATGGCATCATGTCTAACAGGTATAGGTTTAGGAAAAGCAGATAATATAGCCCATCGTTGTTCTCCCCATATACTAGGAACCCAATTCTGGAGGATCCAAATTAGGACTGGAAGCATCTGTAGATGAATTCTTTGGGGTGTCATCTTCAGTTGTCACGAGTCTCTGCATTAGTCGCTCTGGTAGCCAGAATGGATTGTCTTCTTCCTGTGGAAAAACACAGACCGCTCCCCTGGATCCTATTAAAATAGGATCCGGGCCTTTCATTGTCTGGTCAAGACGTCCTTCCACTTGACCATCTCCTTTGGCCTATCAGGCTCTAAACAATGATGGTCAGCAGCCGAATGGCCCTGACTGTCCAAAATTAAAAAATTGAGACCAAAGAGTGCTATAGAAATGGTGACTCGTGGCACTGAGGGTAGAGCCTCCTCGACTCCCCCTTTTTGTTTTAAAAAAAAATATTTAAGAGTGTAATGATCCCGTTCTATAATGTCTTGTCTTTGAGGATTGTATCGTAGACCTGTCAGGTGAGTCACCTCTATTTGGCAACAAAATTGTCCAAACTTCTGAGACATATAAGTTGAGAATTTTAGGCTTTCCCCAGGCACTCCAGGCCTCAAGGCAATGTTGGATAACATGTGTTGTCTTTTCTCCCTATAAAGGGGAGGCAAAAATAATTCCAGAACAGGTGTCAATAGAAACATGTAAATATTGAAGTCTCCCAAAAGATGGGACATGAGTAACATCCATTTGTCATGATTAATCATGTGTAAGTCCTCAAGGCTTAACACCATTATGAAAATTGAGGACACTGAGAAGAAGTTTTTGTTATTTTACTTGTACACTTTCTAGAAATATTAAATTATAGTCTCAAGCTATTATTATTTTGATGATATAAAGAATAAGATTGTATGGCTAATTGTTTCTATACGGTCTATAATTTGACTGGTATACAAATCTGTTCTGGCATTGTCCTGGGTTCTAGGCAATCCAATGAACCCTTAAATGTCTTATAAAGAAACAGTACATGTTTCTTAAATTAAGCTGTATTTTTATAATTAACTGTAAAATTTGAGAATTAGTAATATCTAAAAGGGCAACAATTTTAAGCAGTTTAAACCATGAGCCATATACTGGCTATGAGTGTACCAACTGAAAGCTTGAATTTTCAGCATTTTAAACAGTTTCTACAGCACATAATTTAATTATTTGTGTTGAAGCAGGGGAAAATTCAAGAAAATGAACATGTGATATAATTACATATACTGTCTAATAAATTCATGAGGCATCTGTAAATATAGTAAATATTTTTTTTATGGGCTGCGTGTAAATTTATAGGAAAAACAAAAGCATGTATAGAGAACAACTGTTAACAACTTGTCTTATGGATAATGATTATCAATTTTACCTAAAAACTTTGCCAAGTAATAGGTCAAATATTATTATTTTCCAATAACCAACTTAATTTTTATTTGGAATAAAGAATTAGCATTTCATCTAAAATATTTTCAGGATTCTATCTTACAATCTTGTATTAATACTGTAATAGTTTCAAAATAAGATGTTCAAACTTTACTTGTAGATAGATGAATCCACATTAATGGTTTCTTTGGCCAAGGTCTGTTGTGAGCACATGAGTAGCAATAATGTAAACAGCCAACAATGTATCATGGTCTAGATAATTTATCCTTTAATGACCAATAGCTTATTCTATACCTTTACAAAGCTATCTATCCCTCATCAGTTAACTGTCGAGGGGAATTAGGATTTGTATCTCCCTTGAAAAACATCGAACAGAGGTTCAAGTCCTCTTATGGTAAGTTTAAGATGAGGTTTTAGCCAATTAATATCTGTTAACTTGATTTTTAAGAATCATCAAAAGTAAACCAATTTTTGTATGTACGCCTGTAAGCCAGAAGAGGGCACTAGATCCCACTACAAATGATTGTGAGCCACCATGGGTTGCTGGGAATTGAACTCTAAATATTTGTAGTTGTGAGCCTAGCCTTTAATGGCTGAGTCATCTCTCTAGCTCCCATTATCCATTCTTATTGGAATTTTTTGTGTGACAATCTGTTTAAGATATAACTGAATTCTCAAATATTATAAAGTGTAGCAACCCGAGCTGCCTCACGTTCTGGGGGCCATTTTGTAACCGCCCGTTCTGCTGCTCCGGTCTGCGGGTCAGGGCCTAGCAAGAGAAAGAGTGGGGACGGAGACGCGAAGAATGGAGACAAGACAGGGAGTCTGATCAAGTCTCTCAAGTCTCTTTATTGGAAGGAAATCCTGGGTATTTATACACTTTACCACATGCCTTGCCCTCGTGGACAAGAACAGCTGAAGGCACTACGTCATGTGCCTTGCAGCGTGGATATCACGTGCACCTAGCTAGCAGTGAGGAGACCACGTGCGCTCAGCAGCGTGGATATCACGTGTGCCTTGCAGCTGGTGGCACTAAACAGCAAAACAAGATATGTGAGAAAAACAAGATGTTTATCAGAGTGTGCTCAGCTGTTTTGGGCTATTGAAAACAAGTCTCTTGTCAGGGTATATGGCCTGAGATGGCTGCATAGATGATAGCCACTTTCGGCTAGGAGTTGGCTCCCAACAATAAAGATACTGTCTTTGAATCTTTCTGGAGCAACAAGTACTCTAAAATTTCAAAACTCATTGTATTAGAGCAAGGGCGTATAGAAAAACTCTTTTTAGAGATATCAGTTAACAAAATGAATAAAATACACTGAGAGATTTAAATGTTTAATTTCTGTATTAAAGCAATAGCAAATTCTTATATAAGACTATTAATCATTCTTTGAAGCAGCCTTTTAATGACATCGTTTCATGGGCTCTCAAGAATCACTAATAAATTTATTGGATTTAAATCTCATCACCTTTACCAGGATGTAAAGGAACAATAAAAACAGTCTTTTAAATCTATAATAATTCTATGTATTTACTAGAATGGTAACTGACGTAGGCAAGACAGGCTGTAATGTCTCATTAATGTCATAAATCTTAAATTTGAACTTTGTTTTTGGTTTAACTGAATAAGTAACTCTTTTTAGTTGAATGAGGGATCAGATAAACGGCAGGGTAAAGGCAGTTTTGTCTTTTAATAATTGTTATATCAGCCCCAGTATCTATTAATTCTTATTGGGGAGAGTAGCTTTTATTGTATTTTGCCAAACATTCGGAGCCATTGCCATAGCGGCAAATCTCTCAAACTTTATGGCTGTAAAATTAGCATCAAACCCATGCTTTTGAACTAACTCAGCAAGTTCCTTAATAGAAGTATATTCTACCGACGTGTAAACTCAACTTCTTTTCGCAGCTTTAAACACTGGAAAGGCTTGAAACATCTTTCTTTTGTTTTCCTTTGAAAAGAGTTCTGTGTAGCGCCTGCCTGCATAAGGCAGGGGAGCGCGTGGAGCACCACAGCGGCTCAGGTTTTCACCGTGGGCGGGAGAGCCGCCGCCGCCTTAGGCGGGAGAGTGTGCGGGAACACCGCAGCGGCTCGAGCGCGGTTTCTAATCCCCACCTCTCTTTGTTTTCTATTCTGCGGCTGCAGCCGCCCAAGTGAATGGAATCCTTCTGCCTCAAAGAGGACTACTTCTTCATCTCCTTCCGCCTCATAACAGACTATTTTTCCATCTGTCTCCGGTTCCCGCTTAGAGGAATCAGACCTCCCCGATTCATATTCATATAATTTCAGATCTTGCAATTCCTCTACTGGATATAGAGGCTTTTTCTTCGTAAAAAAAACCCAACCTCTCCCAGGGACTCCCTTTTGGCCCCTCCTTCCCTCCCACAGATCTAATGTCTGGGGAATCTGTAGACAGTCTACCCAAGCTTCTATTTAAGCTTGTAAGCGCTTTCCCAGATTCAGTTTCCAGTAAGTTTCTATCCTGAATCTCTTTCAGTATCTCCTGACTCGCCACAATAGCTGAACTATACTTTTGATCCTGTAATTTCCACAATGAGCGTGTGCCTGGCCTCAACTTTCCATTCTGCTGTTCCTTAATCAAATCTCCTTTTAGCCTGTCCCAGGAGGTGAGTGTCAGCGTTTCCCTGTAGGCAAACGGATCTCTCTCCTTAACAAAGTTTTCTCTGCAGAGCCAGTCACAATTGACTGCAAGGCCACATGCTGTTTGTTCCCTTATCTCCGGGAGAATCTGACTCTCAGGGAGAAGGGCTCTGTAGCTCACTCACGGCTGATTAATTATGTTAAGCCTCTGCCTGCTTGTAAAACCTGCTGGATCAAAGCAGCTAGAGCCAAACTTTTTCTTGCCTTGTAAAAACCCCAGAAAAGAGCTGGAAGAAGGGACAGGGCCAAAGTTTCACTTGCCTACTGAACCTCGCAGCCTGGAACGGCTGCTGGAAGGGGGGGCGGGGCTGGCTCAAGCGGCGGCAAGATTTAAACAGGCAAACTGGTGAAAGCAATACAACAGCAGGAGGAAATGGGTGAAAGCTGGCACTAAGATAACAAAATTTTCACTGCTGCTTGTGATTTAGGGGAAATATGAAAAGATTCAGGATTAACCATACCTCTCTGATTCTGTCTTCCACTGCAGTCTGTCTTTTTGACGTTTTACCCCTGATGGGAGGACCTCTTCTCCACAGGGTACCTTTGAATTCCCGGGTTTCAGCACCACTTATGTCGGTGGCGTGTACTCGACAGCGTGATAACACAGACACCAAAGTTCTTCAGCAGATCTTTATTACGATGTTATAGAGGAAAGACCCGCTGGAAAAAGGCCGGCTGGTGGAAACCGGCTGGGAGAAAAGGCCCCGAGCCCTGGGAAGGTCCTGGTTAAATACCCCCTGGAGTGATGTGTACATATCTGGTTGGTTAATTGCCCATAAAATCCTATATGCCTCGGGATGGGCTTGTGACTTCGCGTGCTTTCCCCTCACACAAAGACAGTAAATTACAGATCTTGTGAGAGCATCGGATTGCCAGAGATGTCTCTGCTTTCCACGGCTCTCTACAATTAACAATGTCTCCTGCCTGATTTATTACAACCCAAGTAAAATTATAAATCTGATATGAGGGGTGTTGGGGCTTAATACTCACAGTCAGATGAATCTGGAATGTGAGTAGGAGGAGCAAGGCAATTGGATGCATTTTTCTAAAAGGAAGCACAATTAAGAACCATTCTCTGGGGGTGTCCCTGGGGTGGAATTAGCCAATTTCACCAGTCTTTCTGGTAACCATCTGGCATTTTGTTCTTTGGAATCATATATGCACGCGTGTCCTTTCCCACAGATAAGGACTGGGTCGGGACCATTCCATTTGTGTGTTAATGGATCTTTCCACAAGGCTTTAGCATAGGAGTCTGCTGTAGTAGGATGCCAAAATCTATCTGCTGCAGACTTTCCTTTCTCATCAAGGGTCAAAAAATTGAGAACGAATAATGCATGATTAAATAAGGTCTTACGATTCATCTTATTGGGATATAAAATACCCCCTGAGTGTTGTAATTTTAAGAGCATATGCTTTAAAGTCTAATGTCCCCTTTCAACAATGCCCTGTCCTTGGGAGTTATATGGAATACCAGTGACATATTTAATGTTAAGCTTGGCACAAAACTGTTTAAAGGAGGTGTTGGTATATCCAGGGCCATTATCAGTCTTAAATATTTTAGGTATGGGCATAAAGGCAAGGCAAGAGATCACGTGATTAATAACATTTTTGGTAGCTTCACCAGATTGGAGTGAGGCACAGAGGAACCCAATGAAGGTATCAATAGAAACATGTATATATTTAAGTTTGCCAAAAGGGGCAAAGTGAGTAACATTCATTTGCCAGATTTCTCCTGGGGTGAGGCCACGAGGGTTCACTCCCAGATGTAGCTCAGGTAGGAGGGTGAAACACCCCTGACACTGGCGCACTGTCTGGCGTGCCTGTTCCCTGGTAATAGAAAACATCTGTTGAAGTGTCTGGGCATTTAGATGATGTAGTTGGTGGGCCTTTTGTGCCTGTTGTATAGGATCAGAGGATAGGGCCAGGGTTGCCGGGCTGGATGGAGACCCTCGGGTGGCCCTGTCAATGAGATCATTTCCCTCGCTCAGGGGTCCAGGAAGACCAGAGTGGGCAGGTACGTGACCCACAAAGAATGGGTGGGACCTAGTTAAAATAATCTCTTGGAACTCAGAAAAAAGGGGGGAGTCATTGGTAGATGGCCATATAAAGGGAACAGTCTCTAACAAAGGGACTGATTGAGCCACATATGCACTATCAGTAAACAAATTAAAAGCACAATCTGGAAGAGTCTTAAAGACTTGAATAACAGCAACCAATTCTACCAACTGTGCTGAGGAAAATTTGGTCTGAAATCTAGAAACCTGTCCACCTATATTAAAGGCTGCAATCCCAGAGGAGGATCCATCTGTAAAATTGATGGTGCTTGAGGAATGGGGGAGTTCTTAGTCATTTTAGGGAAGACTGTTGCCTGATGTTCAAGAAACTGTATGAGTTTGTTAGAAGGATAATGGTTATCTATCTTTCCCTGAAATGAAATACAATTAATGGCCCATTCGTCTGAGGTCTGGAGTAGCCATTGGACTTGGGCAGCATCATAAGGAAAGCTGACAAGGTCAGGGTCTTTACCAAAGAGTTTCAGGGAAGTTTCTCTTCCCATCCTTATCATCTGTGCCACTAAGGAGGGATAGACAGGCAAAACCTTAAGAGGGGTGGCAGGCAAGTGAAGCTAATACAAAGGTTTAGTCTGCCACAACAATCCCATAGGGGCAAACACAGTGGGAAGAAACAATAGCCATAAGGGGGAGGTGGGAGAATAATAAGTAATAATCTGTTGTTGAATGGCTTTCTCCATGAGCTTAAAGGCAGAGGAGGCCTCAGGGGTTAAAACTCGAGGGAAGGAGGGATCAGAGTCTCCTTGGAGAATATCAAATAGAGGCTTAAGCTCCCCAGTTGTTAGCTTTAGATAGGGCTGTAACCAAATTATGTCTCCCAAGAGGCGTTGAAAATCATTGATTGTTTAATAAGGAATCTTTTCTGAGCTCAAACTTTTGAGAGAGAACCTTAGAAGGGTGAAGCTCAAAGCCCAAGAATAAGTGTGGGGGCTGCAGCTGGACCTTCTCTGGGGCAATCTGTAATCCGAGATCATGAAGGGTAGTTACCAACTCCTGACCAATTCTGAGCAGGGTGGTCTCATCAGGGCCTGCCAAAAGGATATCATCCATATAGTGAATGATGTCTAATTTAGGGTATCTGAGGCAAAAGGGATCGATGGCCTGGGCCACAAACTTCTGCCAAAGGGTGGGACTATTGGCCATGCCTTGAGGCAGGACCCTCCATTGAAATCTCGAAGATGGCCCAATGCAATTAACAATAGTGAGGCTAAAGGCAAAGTGCTTACTATCCTCTGGGTGTAGGTGAATACAGAGAAAACAATCTTTTAAATCAATAACCACCTTGTTGTAACCCTTAGGTATTGCTATGGGGGAGGGGAGGCCGGGCTGGAGGGCTCCCATTGGGACCATAGTCTTATTAATTTCTCTGAGGTCCTGGAGCAATCTCCATCTACCTCCTTTCTTCTGTATCACAAAAATGGGGGTATTCCAAGGGGAGGTGGAGGGTTCAATGTGGCCAACATCTAATTGTTCCTGCACTAACTGCATGGCTGCTGAAAGTTAATGTTGGGGGAGGGGCCATTGGTCAAGTCAGACAGGGGAATCTGACTTCCAGGTGATTTTATCTGCCTGTCGTGCAGGGGGAGCAATGGCCCTTAAGAAAAATTTGAATCATAACCTAGTCCTGAGCGTGAAGTCTTTGATGTAACAGCAATTAGGGTGGGGATTCCTTGGTTGTGTCTGCCCAAGCTTTGTCCAGGGATAAACCCTTGGTCCAGCATTTGGTGGGTGACAGTCGCAGAGGGGCTGAACATAAAGTCCCCCATTTGACTTAGTATATCTCGACCCTATAAGTTTATAGGGAGGCCAGGTACAATGAAGGGTCTAACATGTCCAGTATTACCCTCAGGATCTTCCCAAGTTAGCAATTGGGACCTTTGAAGGGTGTTAGTGGACTGGCCAATGCCTTGAAGGTGAGTTAAAGAAGGCTGACAGGGCCAAAAGGAGGGCCAGGAGGCCTGTGAGATAACTGTGGAGTCTGCTCCTGAATGAAGGATGCCCTCAAAAGTTTTGCCATTGAGTTTAAGTTTTAGCTGTGGGCGTTCTTGTGAGAGTTTTTGGACCCAATAAACATCAGAAGACCCTGGGGTGGAGGCACCCCGGGATGGGCCCAAAAAAGGTGTTGATGTATCCAATGGAAGGGGGAGGGCCTGTGCAAGGCTCTGTCCCCGGTGAATGTGAAGGGGCCCTCTGGAGCTAGTGCCAACACTTTAATCTCTCCAGAGTAGTCGTTATCAAAGATTGAAGGGAAGATGGTAATGCCTTGAAGTGTGGCAGACGCTCTGCCCAAGATGAGATAATAAGTCTGGGATGGGGGGGGCAAAGACACCAGTAGGGATTATCTGAACTCCTCCTCCAGCTTCTAATATTGCACTGGAGGAGGCATAGAGGTCCAATCCTGCGCTCCCTGGGGTAGCCCTATGGAGGGTTGAGGTTGGTTTGGGAGCTGTTTTTGGAGGGTCTGATGTGGCCCTGCCTGGCTGTTCCCCAAGGCCGGCAGGAAGGAGACTGGCTGAAGGGCCTGGGTCTGGCCCTGCATCCCGTTTCCCAAAAGGGGAGGGAGGGGGTTGCCCAGAATATCAGTTTTGGATCGGCAGGCATTAGCCCAGTGTCTGCCTCACTTGCAACCAGGGCAAGGGATCATTGGAGGCGAACGCTCTCTCCTCAGTTGAGGGGGGAGCTGAGCCACGGGTCTACCCTGAGGGCATTGTTTAGCAAAATGACCCAGTTGACCACATCTGAAACAGGGGGTTCCAGTTGCCCCACCACCAGTGGCCGCTCCCACAGCCAGATTGATGGCTTGTGAGACTTTTTCAGCAAAGGGATCCACATCCTTTCAAATACGAATCATCTCATCTAAATCTTTATTTTTATATTTTCCTTGAAGGGCAGCCCTACAGGCAGAGTTAGCATTCTCATAAGCAAGCTGTTGGAGAAGCTTATTCTCTCCCTGGCCAGGTCCCAAAGGCCTCTAAGCTGCCTCCAGGAGGCGAGCAGCAAACTCTGAAAACTCTTCTTGATTGCCTTGAGTAATGTTAGTCAGGGGAGAAAGAACAGAACCTTTCATGGGATTGGCTTTCCAAGCACTCATGGCTGCTGAGAAAGACTGAGCCAAAAGGCCCAAAGAAAATTTTTGTTGTATTTGGTTAGAGACATATTTTCCTCGACCTAGAAGCTTATCAAGCATCCATTTTTTAGAGGTCGAGCGTGTGCTTGAGAGATTGGCTTGTGCCTGAGACCAGCAGTGATCAGCCCAATCTGCCTGCCAAGAAAGGAACTGTCCCTGAGTCAGAATGGACTGGGCTACAGTGAGCTATTCATTAGGAGTTAAATACCCACCCCCACCATGACTCTCAAGAAGGGAAAGAGTAAAGGGGGCATTAGGGCCATAATTCCTAACGGCAAAATTCAGCTTTTCAAGATGTTTAAAACGGAGTTTTTTGAAAACTGTGGGATCACTTGTAGAATCATCCTGATCGCTTTCATTTTCAATGTCTGAATTGGGCTCGTTCTCAGAGGAATCAGCCTCAGTCTCTGGAGGGGGGGGTGTCCAAGAGGGCTTGCGAGAAGAAGGAGAGGAGGAAGCAGGCACAAGACGAGAAGGAGGGGGTGGAGATGCAGCAGGCACAGAGGGGGGAGGGTGCCGAGCACCAGACCAAGTGTCAGGGGGAAGTGGTGGAGTCTGTCGAGACTCAAAGTTAGAAACTGCAGCTGTGGGTATCTGTGAAGGAGGGGCCTGTGACCGGGTACCAGGAAAGGCTAAGTGAAGGGAGTCTTGTGAAGGAACAGAGGAAGATCAAAGGACCGAGAGATGCGAGATTTGTTTTTGAAGGCGGAGAATGTCCGTCAGTTCACGAACCTGAGAAGAGAGGCAGTCCCGCATATCAGAGAGAGAGAGTTAGGCAAAGTGGCAGGGAAAGTTGGAAAGGCAAGCATGGAAAGAGGAGCAGAAAGTGCCATAAGGGGAGGCTGTATTTTTCAAGGATGACAGCATCACCAGATTCCAGAGGCTCTGGGTCAGAGAGAGCAGCTGGGGCAGTCTGCCGAGAGAGCGTGGCAGAGAAGAAGAAAAATGACGCTTAGCAGCAGGGCATGGGGAAGCAGGTTTTTGCAGCACAGAGTTGCAAAAGTGAGTGGAGGAGGGAGTTTGTGGGTCAGAAACTGCTGAAGAATTATAAGGTGGAGGCTGAGAAACCAGTGGAGAGGAATCAGGAGAAGATAAATCTGGATAGAGGCAAAGCAAATCAGAAGGAGGGGGGACCTGTTCAGGGGGGATGTCTATAAGAGTAAAAGAAACAGAAGCCTGAGATGGAGGCCTAGAGGGCTGACTAGATGGGCAGGTAGAATTAAGCCGAGATTGTGACAGATAATATTCAGCAACAGATAAGAGTTGAGTTTCCCTGTATCCTTGTCTGCATGTTCAATAATATCTCTAATAATGCCCCAAAAGGAAAAAAATTTACAGTAACAGTCGCATCACCTTCAGTTTTAATTTTCTCATTTAATTCACGACCTACCTTCTGTCATTTCTTGGGATGGATGGTAGGACCATCAATCATAAACCAAGGGCACTTCTCATCAACAAAGACAAAAAAACTTATAAGATCCTTTTTCTTAACCCTTATTCCTCTCTCTCTGAGTGCATGCTTGAGGTCCTTTATGAAGGACACCTCCTTAGACAAAGAATGGCCCATTCTTTATGGGACAGAATGAAAATGTAACTTACCCAAAGACGACAGGTCCTGGGCGACAATCGCTGTCTCACTCAGTCTTGATGTCGTGGCCACTTCTCAATGAGGGTCCTGTCCGGAGAGGTCGGTGCCTCGAGCCCCATGCCTGGGTGCCACTTTACCCGACCTGTGGGTCCTAGTTATTCGTGGGGGTGAGGAGGACCACAACCTGAAAAAAGAACGGACCGGAGAGAGAGAAAGGACTCAAGGAAGCAATTGCTTGTCAAGAGTCGTGTATTCAAATGCAAAGCGCTTTTTTATAGTATGCTTTACAAGGGGAGGGGGTAAGAGGGGCCAGGTGGTGGAAAAGTACAGAATATTCATGGCTTGTGCCCTGAAACATTTCACGGTCTACAAGGTACACTGCCTTGAATTATGATCTACGTGCTATTCTTCAGAAGATATAGTACACTGTTTTGAGTTATGGTCTCCCTGCTTTCCTCAGAAGATGCGGTACACTGCTTGCCAAGCAGGATCTTGTGGTTGCCAAGCTGCAGGGGACATTGTGCAGGTGGGGAAAGGTAGGGGGTGAGGGTAAGGGCGAGGGTCCTGGCTTCTGGCATCTAGCCACTGTGGATGCAAGGTGCAGATCAAATGGAGATCACGCCACGCCACTTGTCAGGAACCTGGATTCTGGGAGTACAGTGGAACAGATGCCCGTCCCTCACCAGCAATGGATACCAGTTGGGTCTCTGGGCTATTTCCAGCCAGTGCCTTGACCAAACCAGCCATCCTATCATGGTCCCACAGGCCACTATTTCTCTTTAGCTTCTTCCAGTCAGTCAATAAATACTGAGTGTCTGAAGTTCATTGGTCACAAAAGCAGCGTCCTGGATATTCTTCATCTGTTAAGTCTTGACAGATAAGCAGATACCCAGCCAAAGGAAGTGAAACTGGTAAAAGTAAGAGTAGTGAAGTCTGCCAACGAGGCAAATGAAAGGTCATGAATAACTGAGCCAGATCAGAATGATATTTCTATATCTGTGTCGTTATTTCTTGAATTGACTGATGAGATTGTAATTCTGGTAAGGGAGATTGATGCCTAGTCTTCATAGTAGTCACAGAAGGAACTGGTGTCATCTATTAGTCTTAATAGTTGAAGAGGATGAATTTACAAATCGGAGCTGGCTCTGAACAGATAGGCCCATGAAGGCACACTTACAGAGTCTGAATAATGGGTGCCCAACTCATTGCCCTAGAAGAAGAGAAATATACAGCGCTGGACGGACTATTACACATCTTTCACTGCAACACTGAGAACAATGAGATGTTGGATTCACTTATGTGGAAATTAGAAATTTTCCCTTAAAACTGAAATTTGCTATATATTATATGGATGTATCAAGTTTTCAAAGTGCACTGGTATCTGTCAGATTGCTTGAGGTATGGCTTCTGCATTTTGAAAACAGCCAGTAAATGCTAGAGAAAGGGTTTAGGAGTTAATAGTTCTTAGCACTCTTCAAAAGGAAGTGGGTTCAAAATTTGCAGCACCCACATGGCAGCTCACAGCTATTTGTACTTCAGTTTCAGGGGATCAGGTGTTATCTTCTGACCTCAATGAGTTCCTGACTGGTACATAGTGCACAGACATCCATCCAGGGCAACCATCCATGCAAATACAATTTTAAAAATGAGATAAATATCCAATAAATGGACTGTGTCTACACATTGGAGGTTTACATTACAATATATAAGCAGACTATTTTTAACCAGTCAGTAATATATGGGTCTATAAAACAATTATACAGAGACAAAGTACATTAACAGTGGAAAGAAGTGTATTATTCATTATTTGCCCAGTGAAGTTGGAGGTGTTGAACTTTGCACGTACTGGTTGAGGGGATCTTAAGCCCAGCATGTCTTTTAATAGAATGAAAGTCAGTTCAGTTTGATGGCATCAAAATTATCACTACTTCTGCAAAGTAAAGTCACTGGTCAGAACAGAGCAGTTGTTGAAACAGAAGCATGGTGCCTCTGGTGGGAATGAGCTTCACAGGGAAATAGACTGTTCTGTGCACAAATTGATGGTGGTGGAGATTCCATTCATACAGACTTTTGCTGATGCAAATGAATTTCATACACTAACAGACGGTTGATGTATATCTTTTGTGAGCAAAAAAAAGAACAGAAAGAATACAATTTCAAACACTTCAGGAGAGGAGAGCCTAAACCAACAGAGAGTGAATTATAGAAAAGGATTTGGCTTTGATTTTTAAACAACTGAGAAGTTTGTAAACATGAAAGAAATATCAGGTATTGAATCTATATTAAACAGAAAGAAAACCCAATATCTTTCAAGTGTGACTGAAGCTCCATATTTTAGAAGAACATCTCTGTGACTTCTCTCTCTGTCCCTCTGTCTCTGTCTCTGTCTCTGTCTCTGTCTCTCTCTCTCTCTCTCTCTCTCTCTCTCTCTGATTAGCTCTGTTGTATTTAGCAAGGCTTGTAAATCTTTTATATGGTTAGGACAGTAGGTCAGGTGACCTCTTGGTTTTCAGTTCTTTTAAATGTATCTTATTCCAGATGCATTTGCTGAAGCATTTATTAACCCAGAACTAGCATGAATTAAGGAGAAGCTTTTTCAAAATAGTTTCCCCATATTTTGTAATATGAAATACATATTTTGACATTAAAATTGTCAAAGTGTGAGAATATATATCAAGGGAATGCTCAGTCATAAATGTAGCATCTAAATAACACAAAGTAGGGGTATAAAATTGTAAAAGCCAGTGGTTTGGAAAGACTTGAGACTATCAGTATCTTCTGAACTTGATAAGACCAGTGTACAGATGAACACACAGCAATTATTGTTGTCAACAAAAGACCTGTGCAAGATCAAGCCCATGAGTCTTCTAGTATAGAAGGTAAAGTGACTTGTGAACTTAAACACTTACAAGAGGACCTACACCCATGTGGTAGCCTCTGAAGCAGCAAGGGTTAAATTTTTTTCAGGATAAGGCCCATGGAAAGTTGATATGATGGCACTGCAGTGTTCAGTTTTTGGTTTGCACAACTTGTTCACTGAAAAATTATTTATTTATTTATTTATTTATTTATTTATTTATTTATACTCCTTTCCTTGATTAATTTATTTACTTACTTTACCTCCTGATCAGAGATTCAGTTCAGTCCTCTCTATTTTTTTTAATGGAGGATATGAGATTGAAAGACTGTGGAAGTGTAACTAGGATGAATTCCATGGAAGAGTAATTGGTGGACATGATCAAATCACAGTTTACACATGAGGGACTTCTGAAAAAATAATAAAATACTGGATTAACAAAAATAGATTGCTGTCCTATTATGTTACCACTTTTGTAAACCAAGCAACACAGAACTTATCAGTAAAGTTGATGTAATTTGTAGGACAGACAACACAGGGCCAGAGATGAAGAACCTAAACAATAAGAGAAGATGAATGGCAATACCATGTTTAGTACCTAGTTCTCTTCAGGTCAACAGATGCTGAATGCATCTAAATACATACATAATACATACATATATACATAATACATACATACATATATACATACACACACATGCATACATACAATTTGAAGCATGTTTTTCTATCTTATTTAAGCAGCTGTGCAACTGGAATCCCAGAGTGATGTACAAATCTGGAATGATACTGCAACCAAACTCACAGATCCAGGCAACCCTTGACATCACTGTGGCACTTGCCCATGAAGAAGTGTAAGGTATCGAAAGGAGACAGAAAGTACTACGTGCTTTAAACTATATGCTCTGTGTAACACTTTTTGACTAATGTACCTAGTGGTGAAAATGTTAATCTAATCCACTAGATAATTCACATGTCTTTCAGTCAGGCTTATTGTGTATCTGCTTGAATACAATGCCATGTAAAAGATTTTATTAATATATTCAGTGGAAGTCAAAAAATTTCTCATTATATGAATGAAACCACAAAGTTTAGAGCAGTGATTATCTTAAAAAAATATACCAACTTCAAATGTTTTTCTTCTGATTATTCCTGTCTGAAAAGCTGCATTTGTTTACTACATTTTCCAGTATATATGAGAATCTTCTGAAAATAGAAAATTTTATCTATGTCATCTGGCCTAATATTTCCAGGGAATTGGGTTTATTGGGATTGTAAGCTAGTAAAATCAATTTGTAAAGACATAGTTGAATACATTTTAGAAAAATTCATTTGTTTTCTTCCTTGTATAACACATATGTGAATAACAAGTTATGCGCTTTCTAGGAATAAAGCACAAAGAAATTAAACTTTCAGTTTGATTTATGAAATATCAATATTTGACCATTATAAATTTACTTTTACTATATACTCATATGACATTGGAATCATATAAAGTATTTAAGCATAAACTTTTACTTTCATTTTATACCAACTTCACAGAAGTAATTATTAGATTGTATTTATCTTAATAATTAGTTCTTTGTGGATGATTAAATATCAGATCATCTGTGAAACAGTCTTGTGTTCTTTTGGTCTTAACCAAAGCAGGTGATCTGGAAAAGTCATAAGAGTGTAAGACATCCTAAATAATATACAGAGATAGCATTTGTTATCCCTAATCCTTTCAGTAAACATTTTTGGGTTTTAAATTTAGGTCTTGGAATTTTAATTTGTTTTTTCTTATCAAGTGAGAATGCATAACTTCTATATTTTTCTTTAATATCAATATTATATGAGCCATGAGTCTTCTTGTTTGTATAAAATATATTGTAATCACAGTAAATATGAATATGTTGTTTTACCATACAAAACTAAAAATGTAAATAAAATGTTTATTTATTTTGTGAATAAATTATGAGCTAATATTCATAATGAAAAATATTTGAGATACCCTGAAAAGCCCACAGGAACCCCATGAGCTGCAAAAGTAAGAGATCTATATAGTGTATTGATGGGGGACCTAATATTTTATGAATTATTAGAATATTCTCTGAAGAAGTGCTATTTGATGTAGCATTTCAATGATAACAACATACTAGAGATAGTAATTTAAACATGATAAAACACATTGTATAATTGCAAGTTTTATTAGGTTATTTGGTTTCTTTAAAAACCAGCTTCATTTCTACAATGTGTACATACTCTGGTAAGCCCTGAAGCTCTAGTGTAAAAATGAGTTAGATGTATCTCTTAACATCAGGCAATTTAGTCTCTAACGAGTCATTTGCTACAGAAGCGCAGTAATCAAATTGTTGTCTCTTACTTTCAAAGTTCTACTTCTCATTTCCTATTCCTTCCCTTGCATGAGGAGAAACATGGTATTCAGTATCAAGTGACACAAGGGTTTCCTGAATATTTTATTATTTCTGGTTCTCTGTCTTCCCTGAGGTGCAGAGTGCACTGAGCACTTTTGGCAATTGTTTTAAGTACTATTGTAGCTGGGTCACTCTTCACTGGTAGTGTAATGGCTAGACAGAAGCAGAGCATACTCTTCACAGCTGAGTTTTTTCAGGTGTGCTCTTTGTAGCAGCCCTAATGGTCAGATAGTTCAGTGCATCTCTCACTGCTGGCATATGGCATCCAGGAGGACAAGTCATCCCAGACAGCCCGTCAGATTAACCATGTAATAGACTCAGAAGCTGCTTTAGAGCCATAAAACAAAATTGCTTATGGAGTCTGCCAGCACGCCAGATGCTGCTATTGGAAGAAATATCTTCCAGTGCTTAGCATCTGGGCATCATGTTTGCCAGGAAAAGAAATAGAGAGAAAGAGAAAAAGAAAGTACAGGCAATATACAACCAATGAGATTGCTTTTGCAAAAAAATTAAACGTTTTTAAATGTCAAATGTATTACTTTGTGAAAAATAACAAAACTGGGTATTTCTATTTAGCCATAGGCAAATTCCTACTCACCCTATCCTCCATAGCATCCTGAGACAATAGGACAATTATCTTCCAAATAAATCAGAACACTGATATTCTTGAATTAGAGTGTATATGTTCAGTGTGTTTCCAATATGCTCAACTTATTGATATCTTTCATATTAGCATTCTTGCCCACTGAATATAAATTCTATATTTAAACCAGGTAAGAAATAATGTTTTCACATTAGCAATCAATTGTTTGTCTCCTGACTGCCAATTACATAATTGAATATTACAATGAAAGATATAACTCCCAAATATACCATGAACAGTTTTTCTTGGAAAATTATTTTTCTGAAGCCAAATAAACAATAGATTTTCCCAATACCATTTAAAGGAAATTAGATTTAGTTTTTACACCCAAACACAAGAGAAATAAGATGAATCATAAGCTGCCAGTTGTATAATTTACTAATCTTGTTTAACTCTGAAGAATAATGTCTAATATATTTAGAGCTATTAAACTGAAATATCATGTTTCAAAAGATAACTAATATTAACTCTGATTTTAAATATGGTTAAAATGTTTTACAAGGATTTTAAAGATACTTTCTATTTACTTTTAGATGTAAAAAATTAGAATACAAGCAATATAAACTATTTTTGTTAAATAGGAATAGTTCCTATATATATAAAATCATGAAAATATATACAAATATATGTGTATATGTGGGTATTTATTGAGGTAAATATGTCTAAAAGTGTTTATGCCAATCTTATATGTTACAGTAAAAATTAGAATGATCTTTATGTTTATCACCGTAAAATAGGTTAGTAATTTCAGTTATTTGGCAATATTGTCCTATTAAACTTTGCAAACTGACAGAAATATATATATCTTTCGATAGCAAAAGAACATGAAGGCATAGACAGAAGTGAATGAAGTAAACAAAGAGTAATTTTTAAAATTACAATCTAATTTAAGTACTAAAAACCTAAATTTCAGTATTTTAATTCATAGTTACATGTGTTCTATATGCACAAAAAAAGTCTCCTTGTAGAGATTCAAAAGAATAGCTTAGATTCTATAACCTTACTCTCAATATATTTATGCATTGTTTAAAACGAACCTTTATTTTTATCCCATTTATAGTATGTGATAGTTATTTTACACATTGAATCTTAAACTGTGAACCTGCTTATCAGTTCATTTACTTGTTTATCCAGTTATAGGATAAGTATGCACTACCTCTCTGCCATGACCAACTGCATAGCATTTGTGATAGATGTGCATGCCTAGGATCCTACTGTGTCAGAAGGCCATCTAGGACGCTTCTCTAGTGAGGGTTGACAAATTCACTAATCTATGGGTATAATAATAAATCATTAGGAGTTGATTTACTAGTATGTCCACTTTACAGATTAGTCATATTTAGATTCTGTTCAAAATGTGTGAACAGCCAATTCACAAGTTCTGGCATTCAATAATTGTGCCAGGTATAGATCTCATCTTGTGAAGAGGCCTTACATTTTATCAAATATTGCTTGATTACTTTATAAAACTCATGCTACTATTGCATCAGGGGGCATGCCTTGCCAGGCAGGTCATTGCTGTAATCTCAGAGAGTTCACAAAGGAGTAAAACTGATGATATTCTTTTTTCTCCAGTAATTTGAATAGTATGAAGATTCCAAAAGATAGCTAAAACCACCCATCCATATCCCACCAGACCTCTAAAATCCCTGGGGCCTCCAATCTCTTGAGGGTGAGTTGTATCTTCTTTGACTAGACCCAGACCCAGCAGTCCTCTGCTGTATATGTGCTGGTGGCTTCATATCAGCTGGTTTATGCGGTCTTTTTGGTGGTCCAGTGTCTGAGAGATCTCAGGAGTCCAGATTAATTGAGACTACTGGTCCTACTACAAAATCACCCTCCTCCTCAGCTTACTCCAGCTTTCCCCTAATTCAACCACAGGAGTCAGCAGCAGTCCATTGGCTGGGTGCAAATATTTGCATCTCACTCTTTCAGCTGCTTGTTGGGTCTTCTGGTGGGCAGTCATGATAGGTCCCTTTTTGTGAGCGCTCCATAGCCTCAGTAATAGTGTCAAGTCTTGGGGCCTCCCCTTGAGCTGGATGCCACTTTAGGTCTGTCATTGGACCTCCTTTTCCTCAGGCTTCTCTCCATTTCCATTCCTGCAGTTCTTTCAGACTGGAAAAATTATGGGTCAGAGTATTGACTATGGGATGGGAACTCCATCCCTCACTTGATGCCCTGTCTTTTGCTGGAGGTGGGCTCTACAAGTTTTCTCTTTCCAATGTAGAACATTTCATCTAAGGTCCCTCTCTTTGAGTTCTGAAAGTCTATCAACTCTCAGGTCTCTGGTACATTCTGGAGGGTCCTCTCAACCTCCTTCCTTCTGAGGTTGCATATTTCCATTCTTTCTGCTGACTCTCAGGGATTTCAGTCCATTTTCCCCACCCAATACCAAATCATGTTCTCCACTCTGCCACCCTTTTCTCCCTTCCAAGTGGGACTAAGGCATCCTAACTTGGGCCCTTCATCTTGTTGATTTTTATGAGTTCTGTGGCCTGTATCTTGGATATTTGGCATATTTTTGGCTAATATTTACTTATAAGTGAGTACATACCATGCATGTCCTTTGGGATCTGAGTTACCTCACTCAGGGTGATATTTTCTAGTTCCATCCATTTGCCTGAAAGCTCTTGATGTCCTCATTCTTAATAGCTAAGTAGTATTCCATTGTGTAAATTAACCACATTTTCTGTATCCATTCTTCTGTTGAAGGACATCTGGGTTGTTTCCAGCTTCTGGCTATCACAAATAGGTCACTATGAATATAGTGCAACATATGCCCCTGTGGCATAGTGGGGCATCTTTTGAGTATATTCCCAAGAGTGGTATTACTGGGTCTTCAGGTAGATCTATTTCCAATTTTCTGAGGAACCTCCAGATTGATTTCCAGAGTGGTTGTACCAGTTTGCAATCCCACCAGCAATGGAGGAGTGTTTTTCGTTCTCCACATACATCCTTGCCAACATGTGCTGTCACTTGATCTTTGCCATTCTGTTTGTTGCATTTTTAAAAATATCCTAAATAGTTTGTAATCACTTTCAAAAGGACTAGAAGTTAACATTGCATTTCTAACAATAACATACCTCCAACACCTTAAAAAGAGTTGATGCATAATATGTTGTAACCTAACATAATCTTTACTTGTGTCAATATACAAAGATCTCTATTAATGTAAGGTTTTTGACTAGCAGTTGTCCCATATTATAAGACAAATTTAATAGTCTACATTTTCTTCTTATTATTCCTACGTTATTCCTATGTCCACTCTTTTCTTCTTTACATCCTGATACTCCTTTTTTTCCCCAGAGCATAGAAAAGAAAGAAGGATAGAATAAAGATAAAGAAAGAGTGAAATTCCTGAGTCTAACCTACTATATTTGTTTCCTCCTTGATCAATAAAGGATCCTGCTTAAATTTCAAACTACATTTTACTTTTAGACTCCATTTTATGTTTAACTTGCCCTTAGATTGAACTCAGCTACTAGAAAAACACCAATGTGATCCAGAAAGTAAGACATTCTTAGTAGCAGCCACTACACCCCTAGTGATAGCCAATTAGCTCTTAGGAAGAAAGTACCTAAAGTTTCAGGTATCCTAAAATAGATTGCTTGAGCCAAGACCGATTGTTCTTACTAAGCTGAATTCATCACTAGTCATTAGAAACACACCTAGCTGAAGTTTTCAAATGTCAACTAATCATGTAACTGCTAAATTGGAAAGCCCTTTACTCTGCTGTAATTGTGATGAAAATGCAACGCTTCATCAGCTTCCACACTCATCCACTGCTTTGGAGAGGTTGGAGGGTTTGAATAAAAGTTTGAGTTTGAATTAAAATTCGTTGTTTCTGTATGTGCATTGGATTCCTGGTGATTTTTGGTGGTTTATGGGAACTCTGTGATCAGGGCATAACTACCAAGACCATTAGTAACTAGTAAACAACCCCACAAAATGATGATACATGCCATCAAACCACCAAAAACTGCCCATCCTGCCTTTGGGAATGAGGACATTGCTTTCTTTTCCTATAGTTACTGACTTTATTTGTGTCTGTAAACATATAACCTCTGAAAGATGCACACATTTCTGCAATAATATGTGTAATGAATGTGGAGTGTGTACAATTCAGTTAAAGATGATTTTCTGCTCTCTGAGCAGGTAACACTTCTGTCTTTCTTTGAGTTAGTTTGGATTACATAAGCAAACTGTAATGCATGTTTCCATGAATAGCACGATAAATCTTGAGGGTTCTCTAGCAAACAAGATTTGCTTGCTATTCCTAGATGAAGTTCTGACTGGAGCTTCAGCTGAAATCTCAGAGCTGTTCTCATACATGGGGATTAGCAGTGCAGGAAGGAATCCACAGCTTTTCTTTTCCCATGGAAACAAATACAAAACCTCTCCCCCAGCATAACATATTTCCTTCTCCCTATTTAGAAGTTAAGGCATTCTTAATATAAACAGGCTGATTTAGTTCAGCAATTTATTCCATAATTCAATGTCTAATAGCATCTGTTGTCTTTTTTGTTGTTGTTTTTCATTCAAAAACATTTTAAGTTAATGAAGTACTGTGTAATCTATCTCTGGGGCTTTTGTTACCTATTATTATTTGTTAATCATCTCCTTTAAAATACTATTAGCTCTCTACAACTCCTTGTTCTGTGGGATTGTGTGGTATATCTGTAAAAAAAAATTTTTGTTCAATTGCCTAAAAACTAAGTTGTATTCTAATGTATACACATACCAAAGCATCATCAGTTTCAATTTGTAAAGGCATCTCTAAATTAGCCACTAGCTCTGATAAATGTGTAATTTCAGGATCATCCTTTTTAAGGTTTAAGGAAAAAGCCTATTGTAATTCTGAACATGCATTATCTGTATGATTAATACATGCACATATCTGGGATTTTCAAACTCTAATAAACACATAAGTAATCGTATGACATTGTTCTAAATGTAGCATGCAGTTCAAGAGTTTATGGATTTTTTTCTAATTTATACCTACTTTTTGTTGTTATCATCAGATCTTAACTGGGTTGTTCTGAAGATTCTTTATACTGATTTAAAGGGGGAAAGTGGAATTGCTTCAGTAAATATAAAGCTTTGTTTTTTTAACACAAATAATCTCCAGGGATCTGCAAAGCAACCGTGTATTATGTTTGTCTATTTTTTAATACCAAACTAAAATTTGTTTATAATGCACATTTATGTCATCTGCCCCACCTGAGGATCTATCCCATAAATAGTCACCACACCTAGACGCCCAGACACTATCATGGATATCAAGAAGTGCATTCTGGCAGAAGCCTGATATAGCAGGAGTGGGCAGAAGGGTGGGTGGGTGAACAACCTCATAGAAGAAGGAGAGGATGGGATAGGAGAATTCAGGGGCAGAAACCTGGAAAGGGGGTAATATTTGAAACATAAATACAGAAAATATCTAATTTTAAAAAAGAAAAACCGCTAACTGAAAAAATGACTAATGAATAAAATATATGAAAATGGTGTCCAATTGTTGACAGTACTGAAAAAAGGAATATATTTGTAATATACACATAAATATAAACCTGTTTGTATAATATCTATATACTTGTAAAGTTCTGTGTTCAAAAAAAAACATAAGAGAATTGTCTAAACTATTCTAGGGCCTCTATGCTATCATTCCATCCTTTAGACGTTTCCTTATCTAAGTCTTCCTTCTTTTGATCTTTCTTAAAAAGGATATATAAAATTCTAATATTTATTAAACATATAATTACTTGTATGCTGATATGTGAAAAAAATCATATGGAATTCAGATGCATTTTATTATCGTGTTTTCTAACACAGGAAATAGTTTTCTTTTTAATCTCTAATTCTCTATGTAAGGATTTTATTTTCTTATTTTCAAACCATTTTTCTATGAGTCATTACACCAAGTTTGTTTTGTTTCTTTAGCACCTAGGCACATTTTCAAGCCTATTGTACCTGCTAAGAAAGTGTTCTCAGTCTGGGGCTGGCTTCCACTGCCAGCAGCTGCTCTCTGCTGCTCAGGCCAAGCCTTAAAGGGCTAATCTTCAAGGACAGACAAGATCATCCAGACAGGATGGGGCAGTCCTGACACTCTGTGAGTCGTTCACCTTCTCAGTGGGACCCACTAGACTCTTCCCAACTGGCTGGCTCAAGAAACTCTGCTCTACCTGCTATGAAAGCCTGGACTTGCCTGAGAGACTTTTGTGAAGCTCTAGCACCCAACAACTGAGCCAGCTGTTCACAGTCTCCATTCAAGTACCTGTCAGCCAGATATAAGATACAAGCCTTGTTTTCGAGCAGGAGCTCTAAAAGAGTTTTGTTAGGCTACTTTGTGGTTTCCTGCTCCCAACTGGCTAGGAAATCACCTTCCACATGGGACTTCTCAGGCTGTAAGCCTGGATTTTATGGCAGATGTTCTGTGAGCCATTTGTAACCACTGGTTTTTCCACCTGCGCCCAAGTTCCTGAAACACTTACTGTGAGACTTAAGCTTATGCTTGTTACCTAACTAGCTCGTAACTTAATTAATACATTTATTCATTACAATTCCTGCCATATGGCTAGTTATCTCTCCTCAGGTTCACATGACCATCTTCATCAATGTTCTAGGCAAAACACTTCTCATGCCCAACTCTATCCCAGACTCCTCTCTCTCTCTGTAAGAACTCCCACCGCCTATTTTTCTCCCTAAGCTAATAGGCCAATAGCTTTTTGATTGACTGTTGGACTGTAGAAATCCTGTGGTGTTTGGCCACGCCCCCAGAACCCAGAAACCTAACATGCAGTCTCCATGTAACCTGCATGCTAGGTCACATAAGGCAGGAGACTAACAGGCCTCTGCCTCAAGATTTACATATTAATGAATTACCTAAAGGCCTGGGGCATAGATGACTAAGCTTTCATCTCCCTAGCCCCTCCCCTCCCCAATATAAGGGAGCTCCGCCTGGCATTTTGTGAGAGAACACACTATTCAGGTACAGCCATTATGACAATAAAACTTCAATATCTTCGATGCCATGTATCTCCTGGAACTCTGGACTCCTTGTGTAAGTGGGAAACTCCCGCCCCGCACTCCCTGCTCCAGCCTTCTGCAGGATACTCTCCCTAGCAGCGGTGGCCCTCATGGGCTGCTGCACTCTGTGTCCCTGCGCCCCTGTTCCTGAGACTTGCGGTCACTGTGGCGCGTGGGCTTGGCCCTGTGTGCCCTCCCCCCTCAGCTTGCACTGTGTGCCCAAGCCCCGCAGCGCTGGTGAGATTTGAGGACGGCCAACTGAGCTGCGGTTCCAGGGACTGTGTGGGCCACTGGACACAGACGGGCCCTGACCCACCCTGCGCCCAACTGGAGTTTTGAACCACAATTGACAGGTGATGCTTCCATACAAAGAGTTCCTCTCTACAATTAACAAGATTGACAACTAACTGTTTAGCAAACTAACCAAACAGAATACATCACCCAAATCAGTATAAATTAGAAATTAAAAGCAAGAAAATAAAAGACCACTGAGAAAATTCAGAGAATCATATGCATATACTTTAAACATCTCTATTCTACAAAAGTCTTGTTTAAAGAGTCAACTCAACTTTACTAAGAATGTTTATCTGACATCTTGTACCATGCTTCTGAAAGTAGCCTCAATAAACTCATTGATTCACCAAAAAAAAAAAAAAAGAAAAAAGAAAAGAAAATCAGAACTTATACTTCCAGCTGAAACTTACACCCACGTATACCGAGTGACTAGTATCTTTGCACCACTCTTTCTCCACACTACTCAGGCATTGGAAATTACTTTTTTATTGTCTCAACTTGAGTGAAGTTTGATTCTTTATATTTTGCATACACATGATGAAATATACTACTACACATTTTTTTAAGCAACAGTAAAACTTTCTGCGACTTATTGTTGTTTGAGAGATTTGTGTAAACTGGGAAGGGGATAACATTTAAAATGTAAATAAATAAAATAACCAATAAAAATTTAAAAAAAAACTGAGAGATTTGTTTAGTTTTACATGGTTTATGAGTTACCATACACATGTATTTATTAACTAGCAAATATAATTATATATGATTTATAATCAACTGTCAATACAATCTTCTGTTAACTGACATACATCCATGCCTTAAGTTTCATTATTTATAATAAATTATATATAACCTGTCTTTTATATATGCTCATTAAAAAGAGATATGTATGTATATTCTTTCAATTGTATATTCACTTTTGACTCTAAAATTATAAAAGATATTCAGTAGAAATCATATTTCACCTTTTATTTTTTGAAGCATAATACATTGCAGGAAACTTCTTCAATATTATGGATTTATTATAAATTAACTTCTTTTCAAGTTGAAAATTAATGATTAAAAAATACGTAAATGAGTAGGAAATTTTGAATGCTATAATGATACTAGAAATAGCCTATGGTTTTTCTACTTAGTTTAATTAATAAAGGATAAAAAAGAGAGAAACTTATGTTTTAGAAAGAGAGGAAAATATTTTGAATGATAAGTAAAATAAAAATAAAAGATAAATAAATGTCAATATTAAAATTTTAATATCAGACATGCCTTTAAGATCAATGCAAAAGTAGATTCATAACTGCAAAACAAAATAAAATGGATACACATTCAAAACTCAAGCACTTGTCTCTCTTTGTAAAACTTGTTTAAGATAGATATTAACCTTCTATCTAGATTTTAAAATTATTTTTAAATATTACCATGTTTATTTAAAAGTTGTGGGAACGTAGACGTAGATCTAGAAGAAACAAAAGTAACCGGCTCCCCAGAGACCAAGGCAATATTAAAAGAAGAACCAATCTGGTTGTAGACAAATACATTTTCCACTGAAGGAAGTGTGGTGTGGGATGACTGGGGTGATGGGTTTTGACTCTGGCAAGATATTTGTACATGCTACTTAGAAATGAAAGCATTTAGTAAAATACAACACTAATCATCAAACTGTTGACCAAAAGCATTTTTTTAAATATGGTATTTCCTAAGGCATTAAAAAAAAATCGTAATTGGTAGGGGGCACAATCAGAGATTGACTCATAACACTGTGGAATATACGAGATTATCAGGAGTTTCTGATAGACTATTTTTGAATAAAATATTTAAAATATTTTATATGTTGTAAAACATAACAGTAAATGTGCAATTATTTTAATATTCCACATCTGCCTATTTTTTACAAATTAATTTGTTATTTAAATTATTTTGGTACTATATAAATGCATATGTTTACATATATTTTATGTACAAGATATTTGTGAGTGAATGTATATGTGCCCATATACACTAGAAATCATTATATCTTTATATTTAATATTTTATTTTTTATATTTTATTAGAATTGTATTTAAAATTTTTGATTTTTGAAGTTATAAAATTCTTGTCATAGTAAGTAATAAACTCTTATTTTTTTATATACCCCCTCTCAATCTCTGTGTGTGTTTGTATGTGTCTAATGGAAATATTGTGGATTTTCCAATTGGACCAAATGTTATTACAAGGTTCCTTATAAGAAGAAAAGCAAGATAGTCAAAGGCCAGGAGATAAACATGAAAAGGACAGAGGAAAGAGAAAAGGAGGCAGAGTCATAAACAGAGACACTGAAAGATATACAGAGAATTTACATTTCCCACACTACTGGAGTTGAAGACAGACATAGAAGCCATGATCTAAAGAATGTATGTATATTGTATAGTGAAAAAATAGAGAAGCACTCCCTGGAGACTCCTAGAGCAGCATTAACAGACTGCTGGCACTTCACATTTATGACCTATAGCTGAGAGATAATGAATATGCATTGCTTTGAGCTGTTAGAAAGTGGTCATTTGTTACCGCAACGAGAGGACACTGGTTCATGAAGGACTATGTGCAATAAAGTGCACTAGTCAGCACTTGGAGCAATGGAAGACAGCAGTGCAAATAGAAAGAGAAAAGAAATTTGGACTGTGGTTTAGACAAATTGACTGACACAACATCATTTAGTGATGTAGGACAATGTTACTGCATAAGGATAATACCTATTACAGGACTTGGACATACGGGAAACACTTTTATTAAACTGTAGATGACACCTAGCTTCCTAATGAAAATTGGTTTTTAATTTTAACGTTGTTATGAGTCGTTAGACAGCTGAGAGACAATAGATTGACAACTAACATAACAATCTATAGAATAAAAAGACTGAGAAAATCGACAGCTTCAATGAACATGGTATGACGTTGTAGTCAACTTTCAAGAAACTGGATAATAAAGATTTTTAATTTAGTGTGCTAATTATTTAATTCTGCTGCAGAAGAGAAATATGTAATATTTTTTTCTTTTTTGGCCCTGCCTTTACCATCTGTTCCATAGACGACAATGAAGAATGTGCTATATTGTACTTTATATATTTGACTGTGAACATAGATTAGTTATAGCTGTGCTAAGCATGCAGTGTCCAGAAATCAATGTTTAAACATTATTTAAAATAAAACAAACCTAAGTCATTATAGGTGTTATTTTCTTAGTAGCAATGTCTGCTTTCTATTGACTTGATGCCCCAACCATGAGTAGTAAATATCACACTGGGTAGGGTAATGAGATGCATAGGTCACATTGCTGTCCTTTGTGACGTCAAACGTTGTATGGATTGGTGGCTAGTGTCTATGTAATAATCTATATAAATTCTTAAAAAATCATTAGCAGAATGGGAGTACATCCTTGGAGCTATGGAGATTTATATAAGTTGTTTTAAAAGCAATGGCCAGTTGATTGGAGAACACTACAAAATGTGGATTTCATTTTGCATTCAATTGAAGGCTGATCTGGAATATCAAAACCTTTAAGGAAAGTCTCAATCAAGAGTAATAAGATATATTTCTATTGACTTTAAAATTAGATGGCTTCTAGTTAATATATCCACCACGAATGGAGATATCCCTCTTGCCATTTAAGCATGATTCATGGTTCTTCTGAACCAGAGAATTAAGAAACCTTATTTCAAATTAGGGAAATGACACCTTTCACAATAGTTGCAAATAATATAAAATACCTTGGTGTGAATCTAACCAAGCAAGTGAAAGACCTGTATGACAAGAACTTCAAGTCTCTGAAGAAAGAAATTGAAGAAGATCTCAGAAGATGGAAAGATCTCCCATGCTCATGGATTGGCAGGATTAATATAATAAAAATGGCCATCTTGCCAAAAGCAATCTACAGATTCAATGCAATCCCCATTAAAATCCCAACTCAATTCTTCACAGAGTTAGAAAAGGAAATTCTCAAATTCATATGGAATAACAAAAAACCTAGGATAGCGAAAACTATTCTCAACAATAAAAGAACTTCGGGAGGAATCACCATCCCTGACCTCAAGCTGTACTACAGAGCAATAGTGATAAAAACTACCTGGTATTGGTACAGAGACAGGCAGGAAGATCAATGGAATAGAATTGAAGACCCAGAAATGAACCCACACTCCTATGGTCACTTGATCTTTGACAAAGGAGCTAAAACTGTCCAGTGGAAAAAGGACAGCATTTTCAACAAATGGTGCTGGTTCAACTGGAGGACAACATGTAGAAGAATGAAAATTGATCCATTCTTATCCCCTTGTACAAAGCTCAAATCTAAGTGGATAAAGGACCTCCACATAAAACCAGATACACTGAAACTAATAGAAGAGAAGGTGGGGAAAAGCCTCGAATACTTGGGCACAGGGGAAAAGTTCCTGAACAGAACTCCAATGGCATATGCTCTAAGATCGAGAATTGACAAATGGGACTTCATAAAATTGCAAAGTTTCTGTAAGGCAAAGGACACTGTCAATAGGACAAAACGACAACCAACAAATTGGGAAAAGACCTTTACCAATCCTTCATCTGATAGAGGGCTAATATCCAATATATACAAAGAACTCAAGAAATTAGACTCCAGGCAACCAAATTACCCTATTAAAAAATGGGGTATAGAGCTTAACAAAGAATTTTCAACAGAAGAAACTCGAATGGCCGAGAAGCACCTAAAGAAATGCTCGGCATCCTTAGTCGTCAGGGAAATGCAAATCAAAACAACCCTGAGATTCCATCTCACACCAGTCAGAATGGCTAAGATTAAAAACTCAGGTGATAGTAGATGCTGGCGAGGGTGTGGAGAAAGAGGAACACTCCTCCATTGTTGGTGGGACTGCAAGATGGTGCAACCACTTTGGAAATCAGTGTGGCGGTTCCTCAGAAAATTGGACATAGCATTACCCGAGGATCCAGCTATACCACTCCTAGGCATATACCCAGAAGGTGCTCGAACATATAATAAGGACATATGCTCAACTATGTTCATAGCAGCCTTATTTATAATAGCCAGGAGCTGGAAAGAACCCAGATGTCCTTCAACTGAGGAATGGATTAAAAAAATGTGGTATATTTACACAATGGAGTATTACTCAGCTATTAAAAACAATGAATTTGAGAGGTTCCTAGGTAAATGGATGGAACTAGAAATTATCATACTGAGTGAGGTAAGCCAATCACAAAAGAACACACATGGTATTCACTCACTGATTATGGGATATTAGCCCAGAACCTTAAAATGCCCAAGATGCAACTCACAGGCCACATGAAGTCCATAAAGAATGAAGACCAAGTGGGGGTGATTCGGTCCTTCTTAGAAGGAGCAACAAAATACTCAAGGGAGCAAATATGGAGACAAAGCGAGGGACAAAAACTGAAGGAGGGGCCGTCTGAAGACCTTTCCACCTGAGTATCCATCCCATGTGCAGTCACCAAAGGTAGATGCTGATGTGGAAGTCAGGAAGTGCATGCTGATAAGAGCCTGATATGGATGTCTCCTCAGAGGTCTTCAAGAGTCTGACATATTCAGAGGCAGATGCTCACAACTAGCCATTGAAGTGATCATGGGGTTCTCAATGGAGGAGTTAGAGTGAAGACTGAAGGAGCTGAAAGGATTTGTGGCCCCATGAGGAGAGCAACAATACCAACCAACCACAGCTCCCAGGGTCTAAATCACCAGCCTGGGAGCACTTATGGAGGGATCCAGGGCCTTAGCTGAATATATAAGAGTGGAGGGCCCTGCTGGGCACAGGTGGAAGATGAGATCCTTGACCTCATGAAGGCTGGACGCCCCAGGGGGTGGGAGTTTTGAGGGTGGGGAGGTGGGAGTGGGGGGGTAGATAGAGGTTACATCTACAAAGAAGAAGGAGGAGGTGTGAGGGGATTGGGGGTTCCTGGGTGGGTGGGGGATGGGGTAAGGGGACAACATATGAAATGTAAATAAAACATCCAATAAAAAAATTAAAAAAAAAAAAAGAAACCTTATTTCAAAACTTTTGTAGGAAAACAAGTTGGTAACTATTGTACAGAGTAATTTTATTGCCCATAATTCACTATTCTTCTGCTTATTACATCAAGGGAAACAGTACAGTTTTATTCATACCTTAAGCATTACAAATTAGGAACATGTAGTTTGCCCATAATTAAGCTATTGTTGTTTTTAATATATTAGTTAATTACCATTTTAGTAATACACTGTTTGATTGTAGCTTACTTATGTTTCTTTCTATGGGTAGAATTTCTAGGTAAATGATGAAGAAGAAAACATTAAGAATCTAGAGAACTAAAAAGGAGAGGAATAATTCAGGAAAAAACACCACTGACACTTTGAGTATGTGAAACAATAAAAATAACAACCCACAAAATTCTTTTTGTAGAAATATTAGGGTCAATCAGGTAAGAGATAACAATGTCTCATGACATGAAAGTGTAAGAGTTCAAAGCCACTATCTGAAAATTTGGAAAAATTTGCTTAACATTCCAACAAAATGGGGTTTATGGCAAAGGACAGTAAGCTAAATATAAATGACCTACTTTCTTAAGTAATATAGAAGACATTCAGTTTCTCATATCTCTCAACCTGTAAGAAAAAAAGAAAAAATATAACAAGAAAAGGTTATTGGAAGAAAGTAAAATAGATGTAGAAAAGTCAAAAAGAGACTCTCTCTTTTATTTGTGTTAATTACTTTTGTTCACACTGGGCCTCGTTAGGTAGCCTAAGACGAACTCAAGTTTATAACTCATGAGATTTTGCTCATTTACAGAAATATATTAATATATTACTCCAGCTGGCAGTTAATTTTAACAATTACAAATACATACTTTAGTAATATATATTATATTTTATTGTAATATTCAATACTTTGTGGAATGGCCAAATTAAATTGAACTAAAATTTAATTTTTATAGGAAGTTTTAATAGATGTATTCATAAAATTATAGAGTAGAATGGTGATTACCTTTGGGGGAGGATTTGTGTTAGGAGAGATAAAATAAATAAAATTATAAAGGCAAAGAAAATAAAATTATATTTACAAAGGATATATGGTTTATAACCTCTCCATTTCATTTATTTTATTCTATCAGGTTTTTTTTTCTTGTTCTTTCCAGAAAAATTTTGATGTTTTAAATTCTACAAATGAAGAAGACATTAGTGTAATACTAATTTTCATAAACTTTTATCAACTATGGTCAATATTGACTGAGTTTCCTTGCCTTTAAATTTTTATTTGGAATTGTATTCACTTGCTACTTTTGTTTTAAATTGAAAGAATTTTAATTATGGATCTAGTGTTTGTGGCATTCGTTTTATGTATAGTTGCCTATCCCTTGTATTCAGCACATATATACACATGTAAAATGTCACTAGAAGATGCTTAAATCATACTCCTTACTGATGATTTTGGAAATGGAACTTGATCTTTTCTGATATAAAATTCATTGTATTAGTTTATTAATATTTTAATTAATTCATTTACAAAGGATTAGTTTGAATTTTTAGAGACTGACTCCCAACGATGGTACTGATGTTAATTTGGTTTTTTATTCTTTCATTCTGATAATTTTCCCTTAGTAAATAAAAACAATATGTATGGTTCTAATATCAGTCTATGTGCTGATGATTGACAAATTTGTCTCTTTCCCAGAGTTCTACTCTGAATTCAATGTTTAAATACTTTCTAGGCACTTCTTCTTCAAGATTTCCTATGAGTCATGTGTTGAATATGAAATTCACTGGACCTATTGGATTTATCTTCTTAAAGATGCATTGGGTTGTTATTAATATGACTCTCAGAACCTCCAATGTCATTCTCAACTCTTCAATTTCTACCGCCTAGATGATTGTTACTAATTACTTCTTACTGCTTTGCTCCGTTGTTCTTGGTTTCACTTGTTTAGTCCATTATCATTGCCACATCTCTAGACTGAATAGCAATACATTGTTTTCCATCTGATTACAAAACAAACCGTGCCTGTCTTTAGGGTTTTACACTACTTCAACTAATTAATTAATACTCCCAAATAAATAAATAAATAAATAAATAAATAAATAGATAAATAAAATTAATAATAATTAATAAATAAATAAAGTAAATTAATACTCCCCAAACTATTTTCTTGGTAATATTCATAAGATTATTAGAATATGTTTGCTAATTTTCTGTGCTAAAATCATCATTTAATGACTCAAATTTTCTCTAGAATGCAACGATTTTTCTGATTATATGACACAGAAAGAATTCATGTCCTACACTAACATAAATGCACAACATTGTGAAGAATATTTCTCATCACTTTTGAGTGACCATTCTACCTAACTAGAGTATTATTTCATGAAATTTTACTTTTTGAAAGTGTCAACCATATTGGTTGTTCACAGTAATGTATTTCTTCCCATGTTTAAACATACTTGAAGGTAAAAAAAAAGCCCAAGTGTTTCAGGATGTTTAATGTGAAGACATGAAGTAGTGGTTATCACTTTCTTTTTGAGCCATCTCAGAATATTAGACACACAGTCTTTATCATAGTCTCTTTTTGTACTTCTAAATCAAAGTTAATATAACTCAGTATGATGAATTTACAGCTTTCTTTCTTTCTTTCTTTCTTTCTTTCTTTCTTTCTTTCTTTCTTTTCTTTCATTCTTTCCTTCTTCTTCTTCTTCTTCTTCTTCTTCTTCTTCTTCTTCTTCTTCTTCTTCTTCTTCTTCCTTCTCTCTCTCTCTCTCTCTCTCTCTCTCTCTCTCTCTCTCTCATCTCTATCTCTGTCTCTTTCTTGTCTTTACATCTTGATTGTACCACCTCCTTCCTATTCTTTCAGCCCCACTCTCACCAACCTCCTGCCCCATTATCCCCTCCCATTTTCTGAGGAAAAGGGGAAGATTCCCATAATTACCAAACTGCCCTGGCCCTAAGGATTTCCTCTCCCACTGAAGCCAGGGAAGGCCACCCAGCCACAGGAAAGGAATCTAACGGAAGACAGAGAGACTGCCTCCTCTTCTCCAGTTGTTGGGGTAACCACATGAAGACCGAACTACACACCTGTAACAAATGTCTATGTCTCTTTGGTTGGTATTTTAGCCTCAATGAGCTCCAATGGTCCAGGTTAGTTGATTCTGTACATCTTCTTATTATGTCTTTGACCCTACCAGCTTCCTCAATACTTCCCCCAATTCTCCCATGACCTCTGCTTAATGTTTGTTTTTGGGTCTCTGAATAACTTTCCATCAACTACCCCATGAAGGCTCTCAAAAGACAGTTATAGTAGGCTCCTGTCACCAAGAATAGTAAAGTATCATTAGTAGTCTCAGGAGTTAGCTTTCTCCTATTGAATGGGTCCCAAGTTGGGTCAGTTATTAGTTGACCATGCCCCCAATCTCTGCTCCATCTTTAACCCTTCACATCTTGTAGGTAGGACAAATTCTAGCTCAAAAGTTTTGTGGTTGGGTTGGTGTTCTCCTCCCTCCAACGGAAGTCCAGTTTGGCTATGATTTGTGACCACTTCAGTGTCCATATCCAACACTGCTAGGATTCTCAGCTTGGGTCACTCCACAGACTTCTGAGATCCTCATCTGTCCACCAACTTCCATTCTGTAGTGGCTGAAAACAAAGAAATGTTTAACATCCTTAGTTATGTAGAAAATGTAATTGTAAATGACTCAGATTTTATCTTATGTAGATCAGTATGGCTAAGATCAAAAGCTCAAGTGACAGCATATGATATCACATGACAGAAAATCACTCAAAAAATCTTTGACCTAATATGTGTTCTGCCTATGACATGGACAGAGACAAATATAGAACAGAGATTGAAGGAATACCCAACCAATGATTCGTCTAAATTGACCATTTAACTTTCTTTGGTTCTGTTGAGTCACAGGGAAAGGGGAAGTTTTCACTGATTCATATTTTAAATGAACTGTCATTTCTTCAATCAATGAGTACCTACAAGCTTTGTGGTTGACTTTGATGCTGTGCATAATCAAAGAAGAATATGCATTAGTGGCTCAAATCCAAAGATATGAAGGAATAGGCTACAATCATATTATAATGTGATATATACCATGGAGCAAAGCTCAAACTCTTTTCTGGACAATCTTCCTAGATCTTTAGAAGACAGTTGCTTATTGGGAAATATCTGGTCTTGTTTCACTAACCCTTGTTTTAATATATATATATATTTTTTTCAGGGCCAAATAAACAAAAGCAAAAAAAAAAAAAAAAAGGTCTCTCCACCATGATAGTTTTGTTTCTTCATCAAAATTGCTATTGTTACAAAATTTGCTTGTAAGTAGTTTGAGGACTTTATTCCTATAGTCAAACATGGATTATGAGTTGGATAAAGCATGAGACCTAGAATGGTGTGAACTTTCATAAGAAAAACTATAAATTGGCAGACAAGTCCACATGCTATTACTTATGCTACACTGTTAGCTGTCCCTTTGTAACCCAATTTTGAATATGATAGTTTTTTGTTTTTTGTTTTTTTTTTTTGTTTTTTTTTTCTTTTTTTTTATTGTATTTTTTTTATTAATTTCTTTTTTTTTGAACATGAAATGCTTTTTTATAGCATGTTTTACAAGGGGAGGGGGTAAGAGGGTCCAGGTGGTGGAAAAGTACAAAATCTTCTTGGCCTGTGCCTTGAAACATGTCATGGTCTATATGGTACACTGCCTTGAATTATGATCTACCTGCAGTTCTTCAGAAGATATGGTACACTGCTTGAGTTATGGTCTCCCTGCTATTCTTAAGAAGACATGGTACTCTGCTTTGAGTCTATATGCAGTTGCTAAGCAGGATCTTGCAGTTGCCAAGCTTCAGAGGACATTGTGCAGGTGGGGAAAGGTAGGGGGTAAGAGTAAGGGCGAGGGTCCTGGCTTCTGGCATCTCCCCCTTCTCTGGATAGTTTTATAATAGACACAGAATGGACTATGATAAATTAATGTAATGTATCTTCCAGAGGAGTGATAAGAGTGTACAGCATTAGTGTGTGCATGTGTATCAATGTTTAAACATATAGATTTCTTATATTGCTTATAATAAGCATATTATCCAACATGACTACCTCATTCTCTGATGAGATTAAATGCAAGGAACTGTATTGAATATAAAGTTAACCAGTAGAATGTGTGAGAACTTTCAGTTAGATATAGTTCATGAACTAACTTTAGGATTTATTTTTATTCTTTTAAATTAGATGTGTGTGTGTGTGTATGTGTGTGTGTTTGTGTGTGTTTACACTTGAGTGTAGGTACCCAAGATATAATAAGGTGTAATCAGATGTCCTGGATCCAGATTTCAAGGAACTCTGAAACAAATATCAATTCTCTGAAAAAGAAGTAATCATTTTTAATTACAAAGCTACTACTCAGGCCTTATGAATTAACTTTTTATAACCTTACAAACAAGAATACTCCTCAGAAATATATTGTATTTCAAGCAGATAATATAATATATGAATTGTTTTATCTAGTATAACTTTTCAGTATATGATATATATATATATATATATATATATATATGTATACTATAGTGTGTGTGTGTGTGTGTTGTGTGTGAGTGTGCACGTATGTGCTTTGCAAGCATTTAAAAATATCAAACATTTTGAACAGTTGGGATGCCACTAGAAGTTGGTTTGGTGTTCAAATTTCTAACCACTTAAAGAAGAAGGCCATTTTATAATACTTATATAATAAATCTGATTCTGTTCCAAGTTCTTTTTGTTTGTTTCTGTGTGTGTGTGTGTGTGTGTGTGTGTGTATTTGTTTTCCTTTATTGGGAGTCATTTTGTGCCCCTTCGTTCCCTCAATATAGAACATCATATGTGATGCAAAGACCTGCATTGCCCCACACAACACTAGACATTTGAAATCCCAATCAGTAACACAAAATTCTCTTATTTGCCCTCTCTACTCACTTCCCATTCCTTGTGAACCTGTGTATTTGCTACTCTCTGCTCTGAGAAGTATAATATAATGAATAATTTCAGTAGGACAAACGATTTCCTCTTTCTCCACGATTGTCTATGCTAATATGTGATTATGGACATTCTTTATCCTCTGCAAGGTAATTCCAAACTCTTGAATGTCCTGGGTAACTATGTTTGCAGTTAACTTACAGCCTTGTATCAGATATCTCTTAAATTAAATGAAAGTATCCATACTGCAGCTTACTAACTGTTAAAATCTTGCAATGATGAAGATGAGCATCAGAGGAACAACACTAAAAAAATTTACGCAAGGTTATTAAAATTTCTCAAATCATTTCTATCTGACAATGTATCTTACTGTTATTTCATTTCTTCAAACTTACCAATTTTTTCCATGTTTTATTTGTATTTTCTGGTATATATTATGATTTTTCTGGGTACCAGAGACCCTCACCAAAAGTGTAGTACACACTATAGTATAAAAAGTATAGTTATTCAATGGTACTGACATCAGAAATAAGAAGAGGTCTCCTTTTAGATTTTGCATATTGTAATGCTCCAACTGTCACCTGAAATTTATTTTAAAATTAAGAGAATTGTGTGTGTATGTGTGTGTGTGTGTGTGTGTGTGTGTGTGTGTACAAAGGCCAAAACTTAGAAATAGGTCTACTGCTTAAAGTAATTAATTTATTGGTGGTTCTCAGAGGCATTACAAATTATGTTTTATTTACTTAATATTAGTCTACAAGGTAGAATTCTGTTAAATGCATGACCAAGCACAATAAAAACATATCTGATTAATGTCACTACACTTCTGAATATAAGACGTTAAAGGATGCTTTGATTGATTATGAGTCTACAAACAAAATCTTCTTGCATCAAAATTCAAGTGCAGGACTCTATCGCAGAAGAGTGATATGGCAGATGTCATCCAACTGCATTGGAGCTGCATGATCGATGGCACCAATGGTTATTGATGCTATTGGCATGCCACAGCATGTAAAGGAGAGATAGTGGATGTGTTAGCTCTTAAAGTGTGTGTGTGTGTGTGTGTGTGTGTGTGTGTGAGAGAGAGAGAGAGAGAGAGAGAGAGAGAGAGAGAGAGAGAGAGCTCTAAAAGCTTGTGAGGAAGCAGAGAGTTCATATGTTAATGATAAGTTTTAGATAAAATTATAGAATGTGAAAAATACTGGTACATAGGGATAGGCGAAGAGCATACTTGGTACAATAGCTGTGTGAGGGAAAGGAAAGTACATTACTAATGTGAACATTGGTCTATAAAGGTATTAACTAAACATGAAATCAAGGTGGTTTTCATTTTGCAACTACACTTATATTTTGATTAGTTTAATGGTAAGTATACGGGTGAGGGTAGACAATAGTATTGAGGTAAAAGTTTTCTCGTTTAACAGAAATAAGATTTTATTTGTCATGTTTCACCAATATAGGAATAAAATACAAAATGATGAAGGAGCTGAGGGTTCAAAAGCAAACTGCATGCGGTCCAACAGTTTTGTGCTGTGTCTTATGTAAACAACTATCATACTTCAGCTCTCAAAGAGAGCACACACAAAAATGTTATTTTTGTGTATTTAGTCTTCAAATATTAATTTTATATGCATTATATATTACAGAAACATTAGTTAAGGAAAAATAACCCTTTTATAAGATATATTAAGTGATGATATATAAACAGATATTTATGCTAGTTATATGACAAATGGAGTTTAAAATTTTTTAAAGAAATGGACATGGGAAATATTCCTTTGGAACGTGGTTCAGTGATGGGTGTCAAGGATACACATCCTCAGAAATAGTGGTAGTGTTTACAATAGAATTAGGATTAGTAACAATATTTCTTTTAGTGTTATTAATATGGGAAAGCAGATACTGATTATGTGAGGGTGGAGATAAAGTATTTCTTTTCCATTTTTATTTAATTTATACAGAAAGTTCAATGAAAAGGTGACAGGACATCCACAAAATGTTAGACTGAATATTAGCTCATAGAACTTATTTCTATTCATATAAAATAAAAACTGAAATTCTTAGAAAAAAAGTCAAGAAAATTAATAATTACATATGTGTAATATTAGTGGATTTATAAAGACTTACCCAAATACTATGTGTAATAGATGGAAAAATTTTACATATATTGCTATGAATGTTATTTATGTGAATTTCAGTCTCTACTAATGCACACATGTATGCTCACACATGCACACAGGCAGACAGACAAACACACACACACACACACACACACACACACACACACACACACTGATGCCTCGAACACACCGATTTAATACCCAAGATTAACATCCAATAGCACAAAGAAAAGCCAGGAGAGGTGAGTAAATTAAACAGCTTCTCAGACACATAGTGGGACAAAGATTACATCAAAGGCATTCTAGCACTAAGGTTCCTTTTGTAAATGAATGCTCAGCATATAAAATTAGAAATAAAAGGAAATAATAGATAAAATAAATTATTATTATCATTATCATTATCATTATCATTATCATTATTATTATTATTATTAAACAAGAGCTCACTACAATATAAAAAAATATATTTTAACAATGCTAGAGGGCCTGGAATTTTATTTTGGGGGTTATGCATAGGCGAAACATCCATGTTCTGTCTGTCTCTAAAACTCCTGAACATCTTCTCTCTGTCTCTGTCTGTCTGTCTTTCTGTCTGTTTCTCTCATTTTCTTTTTCCTTCCCTTCCTCCTTCCCTCGCTCTCTCTCTCTCTCTCTCTCTCTCTCTCTCTCTCTCTCTCTCTGCCTGTTTGTGGAGTCTGTGTTGACTTCTGGCAGGAGATAAGAAGTGTGGGTATTGTCTGAAGAAATGAATACTTGATCCAAAGAGGGCAGGAGAACAGCCAAGTCTGTGGAAGAAAGCTTCAGGACCCTCACTCCCTTCGTCTCCTGTTTGCTTTTCCTCTTTTTGTTCTCCTTTTGTGTTTCTCAATCCTTCATTCTAGATATATTTGACAGAATTTATTGATAAAATAGGAACCATCAAATATTATTTTATAAAATTTTACTGTAATAATTTTATATAGATTTCTTCTTTATGAAAATAAATATTTAGCTCATTTTTAGTAAGCAGAAATGTTACACTGTAACTACACCTATTGAATACTAAGAGGACAGGTAACTTATATTAATTTGAGAGACAACTCAAATTAATTTTAATTGTGAGCAACATTTGTCGTTGACTGAGTTTAAAAGCCTGGAATATTTCTAAATGAATGTAAATTTCAGAGTAGTATATAGGAATCCTCAATCCAGACAATAATATAATACTTCAGTGGCCAATGCTAAAAAGATTATGTGGGATGCTGCCTAGGGCTACTGGTAACTGTGTACATCACTGCAGATAAAGCCAGAATAAATAACATGCTTGATGCCTCTAATTCCTTAAAATCAACATAAAAACCTTGCAAGCTATTTCATGCCAGGTTTGACAGGTGGTGATAATGTTTGCGGAGTCACAGGATATACTGTGGTGAGAGCAGTGACTGGTGCAGCATCTGAGGTGTGCTTGGGTAGAGAGTGAAACATGCCTGAAGAAGTTAAATTGAAGTATTTCAAAACACACAATTTTGCTCAGCTGCCTTGAAAATACCTTGAAATATCTTCCACTTACAAAAATGTCTCCGAGATCAGCAATACATAAAATGACACTCAGATGAAAAATATTGACAACATTTTCACAAAATTAAAAGATTGAGAAAAAGAAAATATTTGTCACAAAGTTTAGAAAACTGGGAACTCATCATCTTTGAATGAATTTTTCTTTTTAACATATGATGTACTATTTATACAAACTGGTAAGCTTTTAAATTCTTCTCTGTGTACACTGGCTACCTGCATTGTTAATGCTCACATCAAGAGGCGAGTTTATTCTATATTCTTTGGAAGATAAAGTGAGATGACCTGCAACACCTTTAGAATTTTAAGGAAATGGTATAAAAAACATAATGAAGGTATTATATTATTAAGTGCATTGTGCTCCAGTCACTATGCATATTCTAAATTTACTCTCAAACAAACTGGATACAACTTATCCTGATACCATGAGTGCAATAAGGAATGGAACACCAAGGGTTGAAAGATAATTTATATAAGCCATCATAAGCCAAATGCAAGGTACATTTTGTTTACCTTCATAGATTGCTGACAAATATTTACAAAACATATCATTTCGGATTTTTAGTCCAACATAAAATTGAAATAAAAATGTACATTGATTCTTTTTAAATTGAGGAAAGATATTCAGTGCCTTTTTTCCAAACCTACAGCATCACAGCCTCAGGCTGGCAAAACTCAGGCTACTCACTTATCAATTTTGAAAATTGAATGTATGCTTGCACCAACATCATGTTCCTACCATAAATTGAAACAATTCAATTATTTCCTAAATTTCTAAACTTCTGTCTACATTCCCTTAGTTATAGATTATTCCAGCACTTTAGAAAAGGTGGAAGATTTGTGGTCACAAAGTCAACAATTAAGTACATGCCAAATGGTGTAATTTAGCCTACACTCATAAATAAATTATATACCATGTTTCATTAGTCATGGAAATTCTAATAATGCATACTCATTTTGACTTGTGTTTACATTTATAAATTTGTGCAATTGTTCTAGCATGACAAAGGTATGTTTTTAAAGTATCTCATCTCTCAACCTATCTGTTTTATTTGAATGGAACAGCAATGTGAGTACTTTATACCAATAAATAAAATTTTATTTACTTCAAATTTGACAATTTCAGTGTGTACAGCACTATTCAATTTCATTTTCTTGAAAATGATGATTTTATGTATAAATTAAGAGCAAATACAAAAACCAAGGTAATAAGAATGAAAGCGTCTTCAAATGCAAAAAGGTTTCCAACAATAAAACATGTATTTATTTTATATTTCATACTGAATATATCTCCTCTTGGCTCTGCATATTTTCAATATGTCATTTGCTGAAAGTTTAATCACAAAAGTTAAGCCTATATTTTCATTGGAGGTAAACATTAACAATTTAAATGTGTATCTCTATTTTGAAAACCTTCATATGTAGTTTTTTTAACCTATGTATTTTTGTGTTCAATAAGAGCCCTTGAAAAACTCTCTGTGTCCAGATTCTTCTTTTCTATTTACTAACAATAAATATACTTGTATAAATTTTTAATTAATTAAGAAACTACTTCCCTTTTGTGTCAGAATTGGTACGGTCAATAATAACATAATGTAATAATCAGTGACATCATTCAAGTTCATAGCTCAGTTGCCTCTCATACTATGTTAATAAGATTTGTATTTGAACAGTATATAAATCCGTTTGAATGATATCAATAGTTTACCAAAAATCATTGCATTAAACAACTTTTCATGGTGAGGTCAAGTAGAAATGTGTAAACAAGTGTATATAAAATATTGCAATATAGAAATAGCATTTTGAAAAGATGGCTTTTACCATAATTCCAAAAGATATTTCTTCAGAATAATTCAGTTGTAAAATGCTTCTTATTTTGTGTGACTGGATTTCAGGCTTCAGTCTTCAAGCTTTTGGAGATTATATTTTAGCAAACATAGAAAATTAAATTCTCCTTAACAGAACACCATCCAATATTACAAACAAGCAGCATTGAGTAGAGCATCAAATCTCACTCTGCATATCATGATTAGCTTTGAGTGTAATCCTTTAATGATCTGATATAATGAATTCTTCTATGTTGTCCAAACAGTAGGACAGATACCTGTGGTGATAACATATGTCTGTCTGTCTTTAAACTGCTGGCTTGAAAAAGTATGTCCTCAAAAATTCTCATTAAAAACAACCTTTCAGAACAGGTTCATGGTTTTCTTCTAACAATACTATCTCTATAGTGAAGTTTCTCTCTGTTTATGTAACCATTACTCTGGGCATGCTTCTTAGGTCCCTATAATTTTTGCATAAATTTATATTTTTCAATAAAAACATGGAGTCGTCCCAAAAGAGGTGGTGTCCAAATAGTCTTGCATGACAAAGATGAGACGCAATCATAAAGTCTGGCTTCTCTCCTCACTCCAACAATAGGGCTGCCAGTAAGCTCTGATTATAATTGTGGTTTTATGAGGTAGACACCTGTTAGGTAGGAGTCGCATGGTGACCAGCCACTCATTTCCCACATACCACTGCACAGGGTTTCGTTTTTAATCACTTCTGGCTAATGCTTACTTCTAAGTCAGTAGTTGTAATATGACCCAGTCTGATATTATACTACTTAACATCCTTTTCTGTATGAGGATGAACGAGAACAAAAGTTATTTCTTTTGAAGAGAAATACACTTCAGAATGGTACATTACAGTGGTATGCATTTATAAGAGGAGTTTTAACTTAAATTTTGTGTGTTTGTGTGTGTGTGTGTGTGTGTGTGTGTAAAAGAAATGCAGTTGTGTGTATGTTTACATTTGTTTGTGATTCCTATGGTAATCACATGAACTTTTTCATTTGATCCATGTCCTTGCACAGCTTTTATAGAGGAGAGCATATTAACACACAGGACAACCTTTGCAGTCCACATACATAATGTGATCACACACATGTGCATCCCATGAAGTTTCTAAATAGTGCTTCTGCAAAAAATATCCAGTGAAAATTTTTCTTCTGTTTTTTATTGTTTATTTTTTATTATTTATTTATTCATTTAAACTTAAGGGCCATTTGAGGGATAATTTAGAAACCTATTACAGTAGAAGCTTTCTAAACTATATACATATGTGAAGAAAATCTTAGTGAAATTGTCAATTAATAGTGGTACACAGTCCCAACTGCCCATTGTCCATTGTCACCAAATGAAGCTTCCAGTACTGGGATCAAGTTACATCTAATTGATTTATTGATCAAAGGGGTCTTTTGAGTACCTACACACAACCTATTAGCAAGACATTCCACAAAATTGTGTTTGCTTTCCACAACAGATACCAAGGACATGTTGCTGAAGATAACTCTGAGACAATTCATTAAGCATGAAGAACTCGAGTGGATGCCTTCATATAGCTTTCAGTTCCATGTTCTAGCATCTTTGATACAGAAAAAAAAAAACCTCTGAATGCTATCAAAGGAGGAACATTATCACCAACTCAAACAGAAACTCCTTTACTTCAGTGTAATGGTGTCACAAAGCTGGTTGGAGTCCCCCAGCAATATCTGATTTAACTTGCCCAAATTGGAATACTTTACACATTGTTGGTGTGACTATGAACCCAAGACTAGATATACCATGGATAGGGCAAAAGCAAGTACTATTGCTCTGCAAACCAACAACTAGATAAATATAAAATATAGCACTAAAATGACTCCTAATGACATTCTGCCATATTTATACATCAGTACCTTTCTCAGTTGTCATCAAAAAAGCTTCCTCCTGCAGCAGATTACAAAAAACACAGAAGACTACAAAGAGATATGTTGCACAGTAAAAGACTTTGGAAAACAGGGCTTAATGGGATATCAACTATCTAATCAAATATCTCCTCTCAGGGCTCAGGGAAATCTGTGGAAATGGAAGCAGAAAGAGTATTTGAGCTAGAACAGCTAGAGGATGTCAAGAATGCATAGACTTCTAAACATACCTGATAGATGTACATTGGGGAAGATGCCCAGGGCAAAATGGAGCCATAGTACTCAGGAGAAGTGGGCACATGCTCCTATTCCTAACCTAGAAGCTATCTCAAATTGCTAACCATTTGGGGATAGAAATTTTGCTTTCTCTAAGAGAGTCTCTCTGTGGAAATAATCTGCCCAGCAAGCAGAAGATGGGTAACAGGAAAACAAACACCAAAAGCAAAAACAAAATTTAAAAGAACTTTTAAGTTTATTGTCTCATAATGTTGTGTCAGGGCATTTCTTTTTAAAACTTATGGTTATAAAGATAGTTATATTTATTTACATTTCAAAAGTTGGTCTCCTTCCCTGAGGCCTCCTCTAAGAATTCTTCACCCATCCCCCCACCCCACTGCATTTGAGAAGGTGATCTGCCACCCACCTTATACCCACCCACCCATACCTCATCCCACCACATCCTCCGTTCCTCTGGCATCAAGTGTCTACAGGACTATGCATATCCTCTCCCACAGAGGTCAGACAAGGCTGTCTTCTGCCTATTGCATTTGTACCAGGGGTAGGGATGGGGCAGTCACTGACCACCCCATGTATCTTTCTTTGCTGGTGACGTAGTATCTAGAAGCCCCTAGAGGTCTGGATTAGTTGATATTGTTGGTCTTCCTATGGGGTTGTAATCCTCTTCAGCTCCTTCAATCCTTTCCCCTAACTCTTCCATAGGGGCTGCAGACCTCAGTCCCATGGTTGGCTGTAAATATCTGCATCTGTTTTAGTCAGTTGATAGTAGAGCTTCTCAGAAGACACCATACTATCCTCCCATCTTCTGGTATTCTCATGGTTGAATTTATCTTTATTTCCAGCAGTTTCTGCCCTCTGGCTGAAGATTAATCTTTACAATGCAATAATGGCCTTCCATCTTTCACAGCATTCATTAAGATAATGTTGGGTAATAAGGCAGGCAACAGCTTTTGGGATAGCCCCAGGTCAAGCTGCACATCTGCTACATATGAGCAGGGAGGCCTAGGTCCAGACCAGGTAAGTTCTTTGGTTGGTGGTTCAGACTCTGTGAACTCCAGAGATAAGGGTTAGTTGACTCTGTTGGTCTTCCCATGGAGTTCCTATTTTCTTCCTTCAGGACCTGCAATCCTTCCTCCTATTCTTCCATAAGAAACCCTAAGCTCCTTCCACTGTTTGGCTGTGGTTGTCTGGATCTGTCTGAGTCAGCTGCTGGGTGGAGGCTCTCAGAGGATAACTTGCTCCTGTCTGCAAGCATGACAGAATATCATTAACTATGTAAGGTATTGGTGCATGTCCATGAGATTAGTCTGATGTTGGGCTGGTTATTGTTTGGCCATACACTCAGGCTCTGTTCCATTCCCAATGCCTGCAATTCTTATAGACTGGATAAATTTTGGGTTGAAAATTTTGTGGGTAGGTGGTGTCTCTAACACTCTACTGGGGTACTGTCTGGATATAGTACCTGAAGAAAAAATATTGAAGTAGATATCGGAAGATGGAAAGGTCTCCAACGATTATGGGTAGGTAGGATTGACATAGTGAAAATGGCCACCTTACCAACAACAATCTACAGATTCAATGCATTCTCCATCTAAACTTCAACACAATTTTATAGAACCAAAAGAGCAGTTCTCAACTTCATATGAAAAAAAATCAGGATACCCAAAACAACATTTTATTGTTTATTCCTGAACAATAAAAGGAACTTCAGGATGAATCACCATCCCTGAACTCAAGTTGTACTACAGAGCAATAGTGATAAAAAACTGCATGATATTGGTACAGAAACAAACATGTTGATCAAGGGAATCAAATCAAAGAAACATAAATAAACCCATATAGCTACGGATACTTGATTTTGGATAAGGAAACTAAAACCATATAATGGAAAAATGCAGGCATCTTCAACAAATGGTGCTGGACTAACTGGATGATTACTTACGGAAGAATAAAAATAGATTCATATTTATCACACTGGACAAAACTCAAGTCCAAATGGATCAATGACTTCAACATAAAACTGGATACAATGTCAAAGAAAAAGTGGGAAATAGTCTTGAATGCATTTGTACAGGAGACAACTTCCTGAACAGAATATCAATGGTCAGTCTCCAAGATCAACAATTGATTAACGGGACCTGATGAAACTTCAAAGCTTTTATTTTTATATTTTAACATATATACTTTTCTTTCTTTTGATTTTACATGTACTTGTGCAACAGTTATAGCTTACACTTCAGTGCTTTTAGGGAATTCCTAGATTGATATAGTATTTGTGGCTTCTCTTAAGATCTTTTCATTATTATGTTTGTTTTGTCCAGTTCTGATGTGTTGGCTTTTTAAAATCATGTTATACTGTATTTTTATTAATATTTAGAAGCTTGTTCATTTTCTAGTGAGAGACAGAGAAGGACTGGATCCAGATGGGAGGAGAGGTGAGGCGCAATCTCAAGGAGTAGAGAGAGGGAAACCCAAAATTAGTATGCATTAAGTAAGAAAAAGTAGTTTTGATGAAACAAAAAAAAAGAGAATATGAGTTAAAAAAACATTGTGAGTACATTATGAAGTGCACATTAGCCAAAAAGTACAGGAAAAATAGAATAGATATAAGAGAAGTTTAATCAAAATATAGTGGGTTTAAAATAAATATATGGGAACTATAGCATTATCACTAAATCAAAACACTTAATTTATCATTTAGAAGGAATCTATAGGAGATATCTTGTATAGCTTGGGAAAGTACCCCCAGAAGCTATTGCTTATAAGTGAAACTCCTAGTGCTAGATATGAGATACCTCTGTGTAAATTGTTAATTAAGGAGGTCTCAGAAGCCCCCCACCCAAAACAGTGCAGGCCTTTGTTACTTACCTTGGCTGCTTCCACGTCTAGATAATAAGACCACTGCTGAATACATCTCACACCTTGGAATTATCATATAGAAAAATCAAGCTTCTTAATCCTTGGTAGATTTCACATCCACAAAGGTAAAGTACAGGTTATGGAAGAAGAAATGGCACCAGTGGTCTCGAGCAGATGTGAGTCCTATAATCAATGAGTCTAATCTGCCAGGCAAGATGTGCCCACTTGTGCAAAAGGAACACTATGGATGCGAGGTAATCACTTGCTTTTTGTATGGATTTGAGATCTACTGTACAAAAAGAATCTGTGCCTGATATTGTGAATTGTCAAAAGCCCATAGCTGAGAAGATGGTACATCTTAAAAAGAAACTGAATTTTCTTGTTTAGAAGTTGATATATTATCAAGTTTCTAGATTCTAAATCTTTATGTTAATACCCAAAGAAAAAACTACTCTTAACCTTAATCAGAGAAACCATGCATTCCAGTGACAATAAGTACAAAGACTCACGACTGTACAACATGTGAATAGTAAGCAATAGATGAATCGAATACTTAAAATCTAAACAAGACATTTATAACAATCCCTCTAAGCCTGGGGGAGCACTGTAGATGAGGCAGATGAAAAGAATGTATTATCCAGAAGAGAGGGAGTGAAGCTGTGAATGTGTTATTCTGCAAAAAACATAGATACTCTAAGAACAAACTCAGAACAGTGACAATTTCCTGCCCTTGGTCTCGCCAAGGGCCCACAGTTAGCAGTGCATGGAGAAGGATCTTAGTAGTCCCTGCCCATACAAGTGAAGTATTTGTAACTGAAAGTTTCATTTGTTTCCACCATTGCCTTCATTTGTACTCAATGTTAACCCCACAGATTACAAACCATTGTTCATACAGATAGCTTGCTTAAATTAAATATATCAAAACACAAAACATAAAGTCATGAATCAAGGAGGGAAACAAAAAGCGAAGAAAGTAGACTATGGGCATAGGAGAGATAAAGAGAAGATAACCAATATATATATATATATATATATATATATATATATATATATATATATA
>NW_021620885.1:6032350-6043054 GCF_004785775.1 Grammomys surdaster | reverse complement strand
ATATATATATATATATATATATATATATATATATATATATATATATATATATATATGATTGTTGAATAACAAAGTTAATCAATCAAAGCTGTTAGAAACTTCTTTCAAGGAGAGACATTGCTACCACCCTTATTCAGCATACATTTCATCTGAATACTATGCAAATTTGACCATGAGAATGCAGATGTCTTTTAATATGTGGTATTTCAATGTCTAAGTCTAAAACACCAAATAAAATACAAGCTGCTCTGATTTTCATAATTATAAAACTAAGATACGTTCTGATGACTATAGACCACTTACAAGTAGGTTTGTTATGACGTTAAGCAGCTTTCCCTGTTATTCAAATGTGGACAGTTGAGAAGGTCTCCAGTGCTGTCTAGACATAATTGAAGCAATTGTTCTAAATCTGACCTGGACCTGTCTCCTTGTGCCAAAAGCCAGTAGCAAGTATTATATGAGTCACATTGAGTGGAAAAAGATATATTACCCTCCAAATCATTTACAGAACAAATTCAAAAGCTCTTCTCTCCCTTTCTGTCTTGAAACTGACCTTAATAGCAAGATTGCAGTGAATATGTTTCAACTCAGACAACTCGAGTTTTACACACATATAAAGAGAAATACAGTGAGCTTTGGGTTATTGCTAATCGTCCCATTAACTTGAACATGTGTTCTTACAGTTATTCTTAATCCTGGTTTGATTCCAAATTTTCATCCTAATCATGCTACAAGTAGATTCTTGTCATACAATTAATACATATTGTGACATATCTAAGAGCAAATCTCTCGACACTTGCAGATAACCTCGTATTTTAATACTACTAATTGTAGTCATTGTATTTGTGTGGAAATTCATTTTTCATTTTTCATTTGTGGAATTAGTTTTCTCCTGTTTTGCCTGTACATTTAGCTCTACATAACCACATGATTCCTATCTCAAACTCTTGGTTTATGAATTTATCAGCTTCTTGGAGATTCATTTTAGTGCCTGTGGACAAGTGGACCCTGCCACCAGACAGAAGAACTACTAAGGTTGAAGTAGATTCAAATACCTGGGAAATATCAGAATTGAGAAGGATAGGCATGGGACCAGCTCCCAGTTAAGCTCTACCTATCCTGGAACTTGCAACCATAACACTTCATGAAGTGGACCATAACAGCCTGTCACAGCATAAAATCCTGGACTTCTCCATCTTAATGAGATACCTAGATGGGTTCTGAGTGTTTGGCCAATGATCTTCCCTTCTTGGATACTCCTTCCTGCAAAATGTATTTAATTACTTGTTCACCCTGAGAAAGACTTATGCATTCATATCTGCCATAAAACAGTTTGGACAAGCAAAGGTCTGTCTACTTCATTAAGGATTGCTGCATGGTTATGGGGGAGCAGAGAGTCTTTGCAGTAAAAAGTCATGCCTAAATCTTCCAGAGAGAAGGCCTTCTGTCTTTCAGCCCCTCTGTAATCTCTGGATGTACTTACTCAGAACCAAACTATATATATATTCAAATTGTAATTTATACTCGTTCACACAGGGGTTATAAACACAAAAAGGCAGGATGTGGGGAAGGGGATGAAACTGGAGCATGGGTGTTCAGGGGGAATACAGATATTTTTCAGAACAGGGTATCGGCTGGGTGAGGGTTCAGAGGATAGTTCACTATGACTCTGCCTATGATTCACTTGTCCTTATCTATGTTGGTAATATCTGCCAAGGCTACCTATTTACAAGGTCTATGACTCCTCAGACTCGTAAATTGTCACAAAAACTGCCTGTTTACAATAGCTTATAGTTTCAATGTCTTTCCACAGAGACCCGAGACTTGGTATTAGTACACATGTATGACAGGCCTATTGCTGATTTTATGTCTATGGCTGATTTTAGGCCTTCAGTGTATAAGCAGGGATGCCCCGACATCTCCTCCCTTCTCTAAGTATAGACGGGCTGTGGCGAATCTAATCTTGTGAAGGCAGGGATAGAGGCCTGACCTCCAGTAATTGAAGGGGACCTTGTAATGGCTCCGGTCCCCCTGTCATTGTCCAGTGAGGCATGAGGGCCATACCTGTCCCGATGTCTTTTTCCTGGAGAAGGGATACTTTTGACATCAACCCCTATGCAGTCAGGCTTGTCCTTCTGGGAACCCAGAGAGATAATTTTAACTTTTATTGATATTCCCTTGCAGTGCTTAGCCTCACAGCCTAAGCAAGAATTCAGGTCGCCTGTCAGATGGGGTTCTGGGTGGCTCCTCTCTGCCTGATTTAGGGGCAGAAGTACCCTCTTTTAGGTTGGGTGGAGATGGGTTTGGGGAACACCCTGGATAAAGTAACAACCTCATCTTGAGTCTCATGGTCCTCCATAGCTAACTTATGATAATGTATCTGAATAGGTTTTGCTACCAAATTATCTATATGTTGTTTCACAGAGTTAGTCAGCCTATTTGAGGCCTGGGGACCAGAAGTAATAAGCAAAAAGAATCCAAATAATGGTTCCAAGATAAGAGGAGGTAGGGTTGACAACCCTGGAGAGGCTGAAAACCAATTCTTTTACCAGCACTCATCTTTCTCTTTCTCTGACTTTTCTCAGGGCCTTCTCTGACCTTTTTCATGCTCTCTTTAACCATCCCTGTCTTGTCTATGTAAAGGCAACATTCTCCTTTAAGGGTTGTAAACAGTCAAGAGCTGTACACAGCCTTTTCTATTATAATAGAGTAAATCAAGTCCAATAAGGATCTTTGCGGTTTTTGGAGGTCTCTTCAGACAGTGAAACGAGGGATTTCTTCAGATTAGTGATGTCAGTTTCTAGTTGTTTGATGGTCTTGTCAATGGCCCTTTGAACGTCTGAGTAGTATAAGTTTGCAGACCAGCATTTGGATTAGAACTTCTAACAGCAGACATCACTGGTGATTCATTTTTACCTGGGAAGGAAAAAGAAGGGAATTCTCAAGGAGATTTCTCTTCCCTGGATATAAATTGTTATTCATCTTATTTATGGTTGGGCCTGGCTTCATGGGGGTATCTATTTATTTCATTAATCTTTTTGGTAATTAATTAGCTGTGCTTTCTGTGGTATCAAAAAGGCATATCACTCCTCAGCCCCATAAGGGAACTGGATCTGGGCTTTTGCCTTTAAGGGTAAGAGCGTCCTTCCCCATATCTGTGGCAGAGTTTTTATTGGTCTTGGTGATGCCAGAGGCAGTCAGTAGCAGATTTGCCATGAGCTTTCAGTTTTAGAGAATTAAAGGTGAACAAGGCATGATACAGAGTATTTCAGGGGGACTCCTTCTGGGGGAGGTACCGTTCCCCCTCTTTTGTTTTTAAAGCCAATTTTTCAGGGTTCTTGTAAAATCAGGGAAGAAGCACCAACCGTTGAGCCTTCCACATTAAGAAAGTCATGTGGACATTATTTAAAGAAATATAAATCTATATTAATAATCTCTTTTATCAAAGGACTGTTATAGCACAGCTGGCAACTAATCAGACTATATAATATATCAATTAATAATAGCTTCTTCTACTTTTTGTGAGATTACTTCTCTTTTGTCAATTAATTGTTGAGAGAAATTAGGATTTACATCTCTCTTGAGAATATTAAACAGAGACTTAATTTTTTTTTTTGTGGAGAGCTTAAAATAAGTTCTTAGCCAGTTAGCATCTCCTGGAAACCTTTGAAAATAATATGAATTAAGTAAACTCTCTCTCTCTCTCTCTCTCTCTCTCTCTCTCTCTCTCTCTCTCTCTTTTCAGACCCTTTATCTGTTTTTTAATTAGATATGTTACATATTTAACTTTCAATGTTATCTCCTCTCCCATTCGCCCTCAAAATTCCTTATCCCATACACACTTCTCCTATTTTTATGAGGACATGCTCCAAACAGCCTCCCAGTCCCATCTCCCTGCTCTCGAATTCCCCAACACTAGGGAATCCAAACTTTTGGGGACCATGGACCTCCACTTCCACTGATGTCTGACAAGGCCACCCTCAGTTACCTATATAGGGGGAGACATGAGTCCCTCTCTTTGTGCTCTCAGGCTGGAGGTTTAGACTTTGGGATCTTTGGGTGAAACTTTTGATACTCCTTCTAGAAAGGACCAAAGTACCCACACTTTGGTCCTCCTTCTTCTTCTTGAGTTTCATGTGGTTTATGTGTTGTGTCTTAGGTATTGTGAGCTTTTGGGGTAATATTCACTTATCAGTGAGTGCATACCATGTATGTTCTTTTGAGATTAGAGACCTCAGTTCTTAATTCCCCTCAGTCTTCAGCTGCATCTGGGTTCACAGGAGATTGAGAAACACAGCATCCACCCAGATCTCGCTGTTTCTCACTTGGAAGAACACTGGCTAGGGCCCATATCATGAACCATGTTCTGCCTCTTCTTAGCAGCTTCCCAGCAGCACTTCAGGACCCCAGTAGGGAGGTAGACAGGGAGCCCACCAATGCTCATTCTCATCAATGTTGACTTGCATCCACTAACTTTAAATGTCATTTCTATTAATAGCTTATAGAAGATTCATGAGCCATCTTCCCTGTTGTTTCTTTCTTTTCCCATTCCCTCACCTATAGCCAGCTCCACACTCAAAGGCCTACTTACGTACTGGTGTTTTCCAAACCTGTTGTCTGTAAGAGCCCTATTTGATGGGTGAGATGTTTCTTTGCTCTCCCATCCTTCTGTCTCTGCCCTGCCAGATATTCACCTACAGTCCAAGCTTCAGACTGGTGATTTACAAGCTGCCATTCCGTTGTCCAATTACTTAGCTCATTTATTACTATTATCTGGCATCACTTGATTTAGACATTTCATATTCTTGTCCAGATTATGATATCAGACACATATCAAAATCTAAGTCTACATGCCCAGGCAAAACCATAAGAGCAAAACCAACATTAATGAAACACACAGAGAATGCCTTCTTTCAAAGCAAAAATAAATCTTATAGAAGTGTTCTATAGTGAAACTACTATGTGATTAGCAGGACATGGAATTTAAAATAAAAATCAAAAGCTGAATCAAAGAATTCAAGGAATTTAATGAAGACATGAACCAAACACGTTACAGAACTCCAAGAGGATAATAATAATTACTTTGAGTATTTTTCAAGAAAATACTGAGCAAAACATTTAAGATAATTCAGGCTATGAAAAGTAAATTGAATAGAGAGATAGAATTACTGAAGAGAATAAAAGTTGTAGTGACAATGGGATTGAAAAACTCAATATCTGAATTATAAAACACAGAGGAAAGCCTTACAAGAAGAATGAATCAAGCAGAAAATAAAATATCAAGCCTTGAAGATAAAGAAGAAAATCCAGGTGACACAAGAAAAGAGTATTTTTAAAGTAAAAACACAATGAAGGAACATGCAGTAAAAGTGGGACACAACCAAAGAACCACCTCTTCAACTAAAAACATAAATGAGGGAGAAGAGTCCTAGGTCAATGACATAGACCAGATCTTTAACAATATTATAGAAGAAATCTTCCAGAAACAAATGAAAAATATACCCATAAAGATGCAAGAAGCTTAGAGAATTTTAGACCAAAACAGGAACACCACACTGTATATAACAGTTAAAAGACTACATATTCAGAACAAAAAAAATATTAAAAGCTGCAAGATAAAAAATATACATTGCATATAAATGAATATCTTTCAGAATAACAGTTGATTTTTCAGTGAAAATCTGAAAGCCAGAAGAGACTGAATAAGTGCACTCCAGGTTTTCCAAGATAATGTGTGTGAACCTAGAAAACTATTCAGTGAAAATATCTGCCAATGATGAAGACTAATGATAAAGGTCCTCTGAAACAAACATTCTAAACAGCATGCAAAGACAAAAGCTCTATAAATAGTACTGTAAGCTAATACCCACTTACCAGTGAGTGCATACCATGTGTGTTCTTTTATGACTGGGTTACCTCACTCAAGATATTTTCAAGTTCCATCCATTTGCCTGTGAGCTTCATGAAGTCATTTTGTTTCAGTAGCTGAGTTTGCACAATTCTATTGTGTAAACATACCACATTTTCTGTATCCAATCCTTTGTTGAAGGGCGTCTAGATTGTTTCCAGATTCTGGTTACTTTAAATATGGCTGCTATGAACATAGGAGTATGTGTCCTTATTACATGTTGGAGCATCTTCTGGGTATATGTCCAGGAGTGGTATAGCTGAGTTCTCAGGTGGTACTATGTCCAATTTTCTGAGGAGCCACTAGACTGATTTCCTGAATAGTTTGTACCAGTGTGCAATCCCACCAGCAATGGAGGAGTATTCCTCTTTCTCCACATCCTTGCCAGCATCTGTTGTCACGTGAAGTTTTGTACTTAGCCATTATGACTGGTGTAAGATGTAATCTCAAGGTTGTTTTAATTTGCATTTCCCTAATGACTAAGGATATTGAACACTTACAGACCATATGAAAGTCAAGACGAAGGAAGACAAAAGTGTGGATGCTTCAGTGCTTCTTAGAATTGGAAACAAAATACTCACAGGAGGAAATATGGAGACAATGTGTGGAGCAGAGACTGAAGGAAAGGCCATCCAGAGACTGCCCCACCTGCGGATCCATCCCATACACAGTCACCAACTCAATATTGAGGATGCTGGGAAGTGCTTGCTGACAGGAGCCTGATATGACTATCTTCGAGAGGCTATGACAGAGCCTGACAAATACAGAGGCGGATGCTCTCAGCCAACCGTTGGACTAAGTGTGGGGTCCCCAATGGAAGAGTTGGAGAAGGGACTGAAGGAGCTGAGAGGACTTGTAGCCCCGTGGATGTGGAGCAACAGTGTCAACCGGCCTTACACCCAGAGCTCCCAGGGACTGGACCACAAACCAAAAAGACCCATGGAGAGACCCATGACTCCGGCCACGTATGTGGAAGAGGATGGCCTTGTTGGACATCAGTGGGAGGATTGGTCTTGGCCCTTGGTTCTGTGAGGATTTGATGTCCCAGTATAGGAGAATGCCCGCGCAGGAAGGCAGGAGTGGGTAGGTGTGGGTGGGTGGGGTGTATCCTCACAGAGACAAGGGGAGGGGAGATGGGATAGGGGTTTTCTGGAGGGGAGACCTGGAAAAGGGTTAACATTTAAAATGTAAATAAAGAAAATATTCAGTAAAAGGAAAAAAAGAATACTGTAAGCAAACAGAACAGAACAAACAGAACAGAAGACTAAACATAGCCAGGAGACTACTGAAAGAAAAGAAATGCAACTCAAATTTAATAAATACAGTACATTACAACAATCAATAACAGCAAAACCTAACAAAATTGATGCAAATTACAGACACTTTTCAGGAATAACTAAGTATAAATGGCTTCAATCCTCCATTCCAAAGTCATAGGTTAGCTAAATGGATTAAAAAAAAAAAAACAAAGTCTATCTTTTTGTTGCCCAAAAATCTCATCTTATCTTTAAATATATGGATTCATTAAAATGATAGGATGGAAAAGGATTTCAAGCAAATGAGTTCAGAAAGCAAGCAAACACTCCCATCCTAATAACTGACAAAATGGGTGTCAAATTATATGTAATCAGAAGAGACAAAGAATGGTTACTTTGTTGTCATCAAGGGATCAACTAATCTGCAAAATATCACAATCCTAGACATATATCCACCAAATGACAGCTTATTCAATTTTATCAAAAACCATGTTAATGGTATTAAAGACACAGATTAACACAAACCAAATAATTGTAGGCAACTTCATCACCCAAATTTCTTCAGTAGATAGGTAATCTAAACAGAAGAATAAAATGAGACACTTCAGAATTAAGTAGGATCTTATATAAAGCAAACATAACAACTATCAAGAGAACATCTCACGTAAATATGAAACTATATATATTGAACTCAGCAGCACATGGAATCTTTCCTAAATAGGCCACATGCTGGTCTACAAAACAAGCCTTAACAAATACAGAAACAGTGAAATAAATCTTATCTGAACATTATACTATACAATGTAAAATTGACCTCAAGTAAAACTAAATGTATAAAGTCATGGAGATTAAACAACTCATTAATGAATGATGGATGTGTCAAAGAAGAAATCAAAAAGGAAATAAAAGTATTCTTGGAATTAAGAGAAAATAGTTCCATATCACAATAAAACCTCTGGGCAGATTTTGCTTAATTTTATTTAGGAGGCTTAAAATTTTACATGACTATATTAACTACATTTTAAAAAAAATCAGAGAGCATGTAAACATAAATGCATTGTGTGTGTGTGTGTGTGTGTGTGTATCTTATAGGAAATTATGTCTCTTGACCTGACAATACTCCACTCCTGAACCATAGAGTAAGAAATATCCCAAAAACAGCCTTTGAATGTTTTGTCAGGTTACACCAAGTGACTCCCCAAATGGTACAGACTACTGTTGCAAGCCCTTGGTTGACACGCTGAAACTGAAACTGAAGCACCATGGCTCAAACATTACATACTTAGGACATACACATGAATGATTCAAGATGACCCTAAGTTGATAGTCTCGCTTCCATGGTGTCACAAAGCACTAGCTTCTAAGGAGCGAAAGTAATAATAATCCTACCCAGTTTCAACACATATAAACTATAACAATGATCAGCATGCAAGATATTTGTAAATGTATAATAAGTGACACACACTGATGAGAACTAGAAGCTCTGTCATAGGAACTAAGGCCTCTCTACGGGAGGCAAATCATATCTAATACTAGGAAGGCAGCCAATGTTCTATATACTGTCAAATGTTCTTATAATGTCAGTTTGCTAGACCAGCCTAAAATTTAATAGATTCTAAATCTTACCCTTCTTATACATGCAGTGTTAGCACACTGATGAAACTTCATCAGAGAAGCTTCATTTCTTTATAATTATTGGAGCTAAGCACAAAAACAAACAACTGGACCCAACACAGAGATGAAGGAATCATGGGAATGCCACCTGACTGCATACATCTACGTCATACTTCTTGCATGAATGTCTCAAAAGAAGTCACAAAGAAGGGGGTTGTGAAATAATATGAGACCAGAACACCTACCAAGACAGATAGGTATGCTATGTTGAAGGGTGAAATGTTCCTAAAATTCCACCCTTAGACAGAGAACAACAAGCAACTATTGACTTCTGAGAGAGAGAGAGAGAGAGAGAGAGAGAGAGAGAGAATAAGTCTTATTTAAGATGCCAAAGATACCCAGATACCCTTGGGCTCAGAATCTCTCAGTCTGCCTCTCTAACGCTTTTCTACTCTTTTGTGCATGCATAGGTATGGAGGTATAGATATGTATGTTCATAGGTGTAAATATGAAGAAAGGTGTTTTAAATACATAGTGAGAACATGTCTGCTCATAATCCAGTAAGAAAATCATTACCAGACATTAAACTTTCTAGCAATATGATTATAGGCTTTATTTTTTGTTTTATATTTTATTTATTTACATTTCAGATGTTATCCCCTTTCTCCACCTCTCCCATTAGTCTCTTATCCCATCCTTCCTCCTTTTTTGCTTTTATATCATTTAAATGTCATGCATGTATTTATGTAAGAAAATTAATTCCTGTTGCTTAAGCCACCTGAGGCAGTAGTGGTCCCTACAGATATCAAGTCACGCTGGGGGGAAAAAGCGGGTGAAGAGTTATCCTACACTAATGTTTTCATTTGATTGATCCTGGAGCAGTCATTTTACTTTTTAACATTTAAAAAAAAAAACTTTTGCACTAGGACTGTGGAATTACTAAGGCACTGCAGAGTAGTCTTGCCATTTGAAGTCAAATAGAGCTTCTGCTTGTTCAGAGATGACCACCAGTGACTCTGGTGAGACTATACTTCAGATTAGAATCTTGGAGAGGAAAGAAGCCTACTGTCTTAAAATTATGGCTTTCTGTGAAGGATGCTCAGAGTCATGGTTTCTTAATACTACAACTGTCAAGCCTTCAAGCTCACACTTCCTGGCCCTCTTTAAATGTAGATCATTCATAGTAAAACTGGGTCTGTTATGCTGAATGAAGTTTTAGCATTAGCATATTTCCTATAATACTTTCAAAAAATTTTAATTAATTTGATTTTAAAAAGTGTTTTATCTAGTTAAATTGTTGCATTAGCAGATGTTTTACAGACTTCTAATTCATGTTACTTTTGAAATATATATATTTTGGCTATATTTTGGAATAGCATTTTATGCTATGATTCAAATAATTAATTACCAAAATTTAGGTCATTTTGCATAACCATCAAAACAAATTCTTATTTATATAATATTTAAATGAAGGATGACATTGAAATATAAAGTCAAAATAAAACAGTTTGATGGCTTTGATCCGTATAATATTCAAGCATTTTTAACATTAAAATACACAGTCTGTTTATTGTCAATTATATGACCACTTAATTTCAATTATATGACCACTTAATTTCATTTGTAAAGTTGTTTAAAAATTTTTTGCTTGTGGGCAAGAGTTGTGATTCAGTGTTAGAATACCCGACTAACATGGACAAATCTCTGTTTTCAACTCCATGATTGGGAAAATGGAGTTAACTGGATAGCATAGAATTTTTTTTCACAATGTTTAATAATATACACAGTGTTACTGGTGTAAGGTAACTGAACACTATGCTTTAAAATACTATTAGCTAAGTTGCAATCTTGAAATAAGTGATAAGATATTTTGTTTATGGGGCTGGGGCAGACACAGAGTTGGTCTGCTCCTGTCCTGTGGAGATA
>NW_021620885.1:6013581-6032340 GCF_004785775.1 Grammomys surdaster | reverse complement strand
ATACTGACTCCTGAGTCATCCTAGAGAGCCACTGCACTCAGAGCAGCAGACACCAGGATTAGGATCATAAGACTACAGAGACATCTGGACTCTGAGGAGCTCTGCAACAAGCAAGATAACTGGAAATACAGACTCCAGTCTTACACAGTGAGGGCAGGCAACACTAGAGTTAACCAGATGGCGAAAGGCAAGCACAAGAACATAAGCAACAGAAACCAAAGTTTCTTGGCATCATCAGTACCCAGTTCTCCCAATATAGCAAGCCCTGAACACCCCATCACACTTGAAAAGCAGGATTCAGAATTAAAATCACTTCTCATGATGATGATAGAGGATTATAAGAAAGAATTAAGTAACTCCCTTAAAGAAATACAGGAGAGTACAAGTAAACAGATAGAAGCCCTTAAAGAGGAATCACAGAAATCCCTTAAGGAAATGCAAGAAAACACAAAGAAGGAATTAAACAAAAACATTCAGGATCTGAAAATGGAAATAGAAACAATAAAGAAAGCTCAAAGGGAGACAACCATGGAAATAGAAAACTTAAGAAAGAGATCAGGTTTCATAGACGCAAGCAACACCAACCAAATACAAGAGATAGAAGAGAGAATCTCAAATGCAGAAGATATGGTAGAAAATATTGACACAGTTGTCAAAGAAAATGAAAAATGCAAAAAACTCCTAACTCAAAATATCCAGGAAATCCAGGACACAATGAGAAGACCAAACCTAAGGATAATAGGTATAGATGAGAATGAAGAGTCCCAACTTAAAGGGATAGTAAATATCTTCAACCAAATTATTGAGGAGAACTTCCCTAACCTAAAGAACAAGATGCCCATAAACATACAAGAAGCCTACAGAACACCAAATAGAATAGACCAGAAAAGAAATACCTCCCGTCACATAATAATCAAAACATCAGATGCACAAAACAAAGAAAAAATACTAAAAGCAGTAAGGGAAAAAGGTCAAGTAACATACAAAGGCAGACCTATAAGAATTACACCAGACTTCTCACCAGAGACTATAAAAGCCAGAAGAGACTGGACTGACATCATACAGACCCTAAGAGAACACAATTGCCAGCCCAGATTACTATACCCAGCAAAACTCTCAATCACGATAGATGGTGAAACCAAGATAATCCATGACAAAACCAAATTTGCACAATATCTTCCCACAAACCCAGCACTTCAAAGGATAATTGATAGAAAATGCCAACACAAGGAGGGAAACTACAACCTAGAAAAAGCAAGGAAGTAATCTTCCAACAACCCCAAAAGAAGATAACTATACAAACATAACTTTATCTCTAATAGCAAAAATAACAGGAAGCTACAATCATTTTTCCTTAATATCTCTTATCATCAATGGTCTCAATTCCCCAATAAAAAGACACAGACTATCAGACTGGATGCACAAACAAGACCCAGAATTTTGCTGCATACAAGAAACACACCTCAGTGACAAGGACAGACACTACCTCAGAATAAAAGGGTGGAAAACAATTTTCCAAGCCAATGGTCCCAAGAAACAAGCTGGAGTAGCCATTCAAATATCAAATAAAATCGACTTTCATCCAAAATTAATCAAAAAAGATAAGGAAGGACACTTCATACTCATCAAAGGAAAAATCTACCAAGGTGAACTCTCAATTCTGAACATCTATGCTCCAAATGCAAGGGCACCTACATACATAAAAGAAACTTTACTAAAGCTCAAAACACACATTACACCTCATACAATAATAGTAGGGGATTTCAACACCCCACTCTCAGCAATGGACAGATCATGGAAACAGAAATTAAACCGAGACACTTTGACATTAACAGAAGTTATGAACCAAATGGACTTAACAGACATCTATAGAACATTTCATCCTAAAACAAAAGAATATACCTTTTTCTCAGCAACTCATGGTACCTTCTCCAAAATAGACCATAAAATTGGTCACAAAGCAGGCCTCTACAGATACAAAAAGATTGAAATAATCCCTTGCATCTTATCAGATCACCACGGACTAAGACTGGTCTTTAATAATGACAAAACCAATGGAAAACCCACATGCACATGGAAACTGAACAACTCTCTACTCAATGATGACTTGCTCAAGGAAGAAATAAAGAAAGAAATTAAAGACTTTTTAGAATTCAATGAAAATGAGGACACATCATACCAAAACTTGTGGGACTCCATGAAGGCAGTGCTAAGAGGAAAACTCATAGCTCTAAGTGCCTACAAAAAGAAACTGGAAAGAGCACACACTAACAAGTTGACTGCACAACTAAAAGCTCTAGAACAAAAAGAAGCAAATACACCCAGGAGGAGTAGAAGGCAGGAAATAATCAAACTCAGGGCTGAAATCAACCAAATAGAAACAGAAAGAACAATACAAAATATCAATAAAACCAGGAGTTGGTTCTTTGAGAAAATCAATAAGATAGATAAACTGTTAGCCAGATTAACCAGAGGGCACAGAGACAGTATCCAAATTAATAAAATCAGAACTGAAAAGGGAGACATAACAACAGAAACTGAAGAAATTAAAAAAAAATCATCATATCCTACTACAAAGGCCTATACTCAACAAAACTGGAAAACCTGGAAGAAATGGACAATTTCCTAGACAGATACCAGGTCCCAAAGTTAAACCAGGAGCATATAAACCATCTAAATAGTCCTATAACCCCTAGGGAAATAGCAGCAGTCATTAAAAGTCTCCCCACTAAAAAAAGCCCAGGACCAGATGGTTTTAGTGCTGAATTTTATCAGACCTTCAAGGAAGACCTAATACCAATTCTCTTCAACCTATTCCACAAAATAGAAACAGAAGGAACACTGCCCAATTCGTTCTATGAAGCTACAATTACACTCATACCCAAACCCCACAAAGACTCAACAAAGAAAGAGAACTTCAGACCAATCTCCCTTATGAACATCGATGCAAAAATACTCAATAAAATTCTAGCAAACCGAATCCAAGAACACAGCAAAACTATCGTCCATCATGATCAAGTAGGTTTTATCCCAGGAATGCAGGGATGGTTCAATGTTCGGAAATCCATCAATGTAATCCACGATATAAACAAACTCAAAGAAAAAAACCACTTGATCATTTCACTAGATGCTGAGAAAGCATTTGACAATATTCAACATACCTTCATGATAAAAGTCTTGGAAAGATCAGGAATTCAAGGTCCACAACTAAACATAGTAAAAGCAATTTACAGCAAACCAGTTGCCAACATCAAACTAAATGGAGAGAAACTTGAAGCAATCCCACAAAGATCAGGGACTAGACAAGGCTGCCGACTCTCCCCCTACCTATTCAATATAGTAGTGGAAGTCCTAGCCAGAGCAATTAGACAACAAAAAGAAGTCAAAGGGATACAAATTGGAAAGGAAATAGTCAAAATATCACTATTTGCAGATGATATGATAGAATACTTAAGTGATCCCAAAACTTCCACCAGAGAACTCCTAAACCTGATAGACAACTTCAGCAAAGTGGCTGGTTATAAAATCAACTCAAACAAATCAGTAGCCTTCCTCTACATGAAAGATAAACAGACTGAAAAAGAAATTAGGGAAATGACACCCTTCACAATAGTTGCAAATAATATGAAATACCTTGGTGTGAATCTAACCAAGCAAGTGAAAGACCCGTACGACAAGAACTTCAAGTCCCTGAAGAAAGAAATCGAAGAAGATCTCAGAAGATGGAAAGATCTCCCATGCTCATGGATTGGCAGGATTAATATAATAAAAATGGCCATCTTGCCAAAAGCAATCTACAGATTCAATGCAATTCCCATTAAAATCCCAACTCAATTCTTCACAGAGTTAGAAAAGGAAATTCTCAAATTCATATGGAATAACAAAAAACCCAGGATAGCAAAAACTATTCTCAACAATAAAAGAACTTCTGGAGGAATCACCATTCCTGACCTCAAGCTGTACTACAGAGCAATAGTGATAAAAACTACCTGGTATTGGTACAGAGACAGGCAGGAAGATCAATGGAATAGAATTGAAGACCCAGAAATGAACACACACTCCTATGGTCACTTGATCTTTGACAAAGGAGCTAAAACTGTCCAGTGGAAAAAGGACAGCATTTTCAACAAATGGTGCTGGTTTAACTGGAGGACATCATGTAGAAGAATGAAAATCGATCCATTCTTATCTCCTTGTACTAAGCTCAAGTCTAAGTGGATAAAGGACCTCCACATAAAACCAGATACACTGAAACTAATAGAAGAGAAGATCGGGAAGACCCTCGAATACTTGGGCACAGGGGAAAAGTTCCTGAACAGAACACCAATGGCATATGCTCTAAGATTAAGAATTGACAAATGGAACTTCATAAAATTGCAAAGTTTCTGTAAGGCAAAGCACACTATCAATAGGACAAAACGACAACCAACAAATTGGGAAAAGATCTTTACCAATCCTACATCTGATAGAGGGCTAATATCCAATATATACAAAGAACTCAAGAACGTAGACACCAGACAACCAAATTACCCTATTAAAAAATGGGATATAGAGCTTAACAAAGAATTTTCAATGGAAGAAACTCGAATGGACGAGAAGCACCTAAAGAAATGTTCAGTGTCCTTAGTCATCAGGGAAATGCAAATCAAAACAACCCTGAGATTCCATCTCACACCAGTCAGAATGGCTAAGATTAAGAACTCAGGTGATAGTAGATGCTGGCGAGGGTGTGGAGAAAGAGGAACACTCCTCCATTGTTGGTGGGTCTGCAAGATGGTGCAACCACTTTGGAAATCAGTGTGGCGGTTCCTCAGAAAATTGGACATAGCATTACCTGAGGATCCAGCTATACCACTCCTAGGCATATACCCAGAAGATGCTCGAACATATAACAAGGACATATGCTCAACTATTTCATAGCAGCCTTATTTATAATAGCCAGGAGCTGGAAAGAACCCAGATGTCTTTCAACTGAGGAATGGATTCAAAAAATGTGGTATATTTACACAATGGAGTATTACTCAGCTATTAAAAACAATGAATTCGAGAGGTTCCTAGGTAAATGGATGGAACTAGAAATTATCATCCTGAGTGAAGTAACCCAATCACAAAAGAACACACATGGTATTCACTCACTGATTATTGGATATTAGCCCAGGACCTTGAAATGCCCAAGATGCAACTCATAGGCAACATGAAGCTCATAAAAAAGGAAGGCCAAGTGGGGGTGATTCAGTTCTTCTTAGAAGGAGCAACAAAATACTCAAGGGAGCAAATATGGAGACAAAGTGAGGGACAGAAACTGAAGGAGGGGCCATTTGAAGACCTTTCCACCTAAGTATCCATCCCATGTGCAGTCACCAAAGGTAGATGCTGATGTGGAAGTCAGGAAGTGCATGCCGATAAGGGCCTGATATGGATGTCTCCTCAGAGGCCTTCAAGAGTCTGACATATTCAGAGGCAGATGCCCACAACTAGCCATTGAACTGATCATGAGGTTCTCAATGGAGGAGTTAGAGTGAGGACTGAAGGAGCTGAAAGGGTTTGTGGCACCATGAGGAGAGCAACAATACCAACCAACCACAGCTCCCAGGGTCCTAACCACCAGCCTTGGAGCACTTATGGAGGGATCCAGGGCTTCAGCTAAATATGTAAGAGTGGAGGGCCCTGCCGGGCACAGGTGGAAGATGAGATCCTTGACCTCATGAAGGCTGGACGCCCCAGGGGGTGGGAATTTTGAGCATGGGGAAGTGGGAGTGGGGGGGTAGGTGGGGGTTACATCCACGGAGAAGAAGGAGGAGGGGTGAGGGGATTGGGGGTTCCCGGGTGGGTGGGGGATTGGGCAAGGGGACAACATAGGAAATGTAAATAAAACATCCAATAAAAATAAATAAATAAATAAATAAAAAGATATTTTGTTTATAACTTTTTGAAGAATTAATTTTCAACATATAAAGGATTGCTTTTAATATACTGACTTGAACATGTGTGAAAGTAATCTGTAGCTATTTTTTTATATTTAGATAAGTGCAATAATATACCCTATGCCACTGAATCTTCATTTTCAAATTATTAATCCTTTCTGTTGATAAAGTATAGTTATCTATTTAATGGGTACTTATGATATAGTGCTATAAAACTATGGAAAATGGACCTTGTTAATATCAGATCCCTTGTCAAAGTAGTAATTAATGTTCATAGGAACACATACCAGAGGGCATTTTACTGAAAAGAAAACTATTTTGCAAACAAAATTATATAATAAACCAAGAGAATGTCATTGTTACAAAGGGAGTTTGAAAGATTTCTACTAAGCAACATGGAAAACTAACAATGACTAAATAAACTCAGTTATTTGTACTAAACAGCACACAGAGAAATTGGGAAGAGCAGAACATTGGACATGTACTATTTCTTCATGTGAAAATGGGAGAGAGTGTGTTTTAGCTACACAAGCTGCAAATTTGAAGAAAAAATTGTTTGCATGGATAGTCACTGTAATGGCAGTAATTTCTGGTGGATTAAATTTAGAAGTTGTTTCTTCTAACTTTTGAAATACATGACAGATCACCAATAACCAAATTTTAATATAAGGAAACCAATACAATTCATCAGATTCAATGTGGAATATTGACAGTTTAATTTTTTTTCATTTTTTCTTTTTTAAAATATATGATACATTTTCTAAAACAGTAAAATATTTATTTTTACTTGAAAGTAGTTTTCTAACTCTAAAATAATAAATAAAAATTTTAATTCAATAACTTTCTCAAATTGCAGAAACTGTGACTTTCCTTGTTACAGATACATAGTAAAGAACCCTCAATTAAAAAAATAAATGAAGTGCTCACATTCTTTTTTATTTCTTAATTCTGTTAACTAAGGCAATTAATGTGTTTTAATAAAATGGTATGGTCAGTATTAATATATTATCTTATCAATCAGTGCTTTACATTCTTTAAATGACAGAATATTTTAGACTTGGTAAATTTCAATCTAGAGTTGAAATTGAATTAATTAAAAAAGAAAATATTGGGCAGTTTTTATTTTGTTTTGTTATATATATCTCAGTTTGGTAGACATTTGGAAACAAGCAGCCTGGATATTTGAAATAAATAGAACGGAAATGGATAAAGAAGTTCTGAAGGGAATGAATAAACACTCTTGAATATGGGAATTACACTGAAGAGCTTACTACAGCATTGTCAATGATTTATGCAGTCCTGAAATTTCATTTTTCTTCTTATTGTGTGAACTCAAATTCATGTTGCATATCAATAGCTTTTCGTTGTTTTTAGTTTTGATAGACAGCCATAATTATGACTGTAAAATTACCTTCAAGCTCAACTACAACACACTAATCATTAAATACGAATAAAGAAGTACTTAGTACTTGTTTTTCCTTTTTTTCCATAACTCATTAGTAACACCTTGAATGCTATTGTATTAAAGAGAACAGCTTTCTAGCTCTTTTGCACATGACCTTGCCCTGACACTGAGGGATATAAACCATGTTCAAACTAATCTTTAATTTAGCATGTTGATCAGTAGATTTCTTTATGCACTTTCCAACAGTTGGCATGCATGCTTCCATTAAATTTTCCTTAAAATGAATATTTTTTTCTAAGTACTTTTCAGTTTTGCAGGGAAATACTTTATAAGATCAAATTGTGGTCAATGCCACTCTGTAGATGTGATCCCACTGAGGAGTGCTCTTGCTAACTTGCTGTGGGTTGTGTTCCAACTTAGTTTAAGCGACTTTTGGGGACAAACTCCAGCTGATTCCACTGTTCTTTCCTATCTTCCTTTTTTTGTAATCTTGACCCAAAAACTATTTTAAGTGATATCTGATTTGGCTTCCTGATGTGCTCAAATGTTCACTGACAAAGGATTTTTGAAAGAATGTGTGACTTTCTCTTTCTTTTCTTGAATTCAGTTTCTGATGTTGATATTAATGTGAAAGGGTCATCCACAAAGAGACAAAGAACTCTCATGTTGCAAGGCTTCTCAGCTCTGCTCCTTTATCTCAGTTGGTGAACTCCAAACCAATGGGATCAAATACCTTCTATCACCTCCTTCCAACATCAGCATCGTGTCATCATTGGCCTTTAGGCAGCGAGAATTATTCCAAAGGTGTGCCTCTCTTTGTGTAGTCTATCTATTGAAAGCTACAGAACTGTGGGTTTGTAGGGCTGAAGGGCATGTTCAGAGGTCAAACTGTCCAACCCCCTTATTTATAGAGTCAGGAAAGTGAGGCCTATAATGAGTAGGTTATTTGTCCATGACTGTGGACAAAGATGTAGAAATGGACAAGAAAACAGTAGTTCTGAGTATTTCTTCAACAACACAGTGCCAGCTTGTATTTGACTTAAATTCAGGCTGTTTCCCTCATCTAGTCCATATTCTATGAAATCTTCTAATCCAAAAATGAAACAGAAAGATAATAAACATTCTCCATAAACAATTCAGGATTCAGGGTATCTAATAATCAAAACCCTAAATATGACAGAAGTATTAAGCTTTGTTGAAACTGTCTCACTGAAAATCTACTTTCATGTGTAAGGACAATGGTAGTGAGACTTACTTAAAGGGAGAGTTAGTGAAAATGCTTGAGTGAATATTCAGTTTCAACCTATACTGCATACCACATTTAGATGGCTAACCAACACAATATCATAGCTTTATTTAGACTTATTTTAAATCAGCAAAAGACTATAATAAGATTAAAATAAAGAATGTCCGTTCTTTTAAGACAAAGGTTAACTTGAAAAATAAATGAGTCATCAGAGCCCCATAACGTCAGTTGATAATCAGAATTTATGAGTTCTTATATAGAAGCAACCCATTTATGAGAATAACATTCTAATTTTCTTCTCTCAGGTCTACTAACATAATTGACTAGAGATATGTTGTGATGTAGACATACCAGTTTCAAAGAAGGAAAAAATGAGTTGATATTTTACATGGAGTTAGAGAAGAGAGTCTTGTTACTACACTATGCCTTCTCAATATACTATAAAATATAAAATATCACTTGACATCCTGCCTTGTTGACACCCCATGACAGATGGTAGAAGGACATTTAATCTTGACTGATATTCTTTTCTCATGCAACCTGGAGCCTTGGAATTTCCATCTAAAATGTTATATTTTGTTTCATGAATTGTGAAAATAATTTTCCAGGTATTTCCAGCACATATAAGCACGCATTCAAGCATACATATTGAAACATTAGAAATTAAATTCATAAAACTATGATTAACTTTTGTTGATAAATTTTAATCTATCAACATGGCTTTTCTGGCAAGGGATCATGTCCAAAGGTCTCTATGATCTGTCTAGAATAATATACTTTAATCATAAACAATGAAGGTAATGTTAGCTAATAGAAGGAAGCAGTCATGTTTAAAAGTAACATCTAATTGAAGGGTAGAAAAAATGACGAATCACAGAAAGACAGGATGAGTCTGAGGATGTGCCCATCTCTCAGGAGTACAGAGAGGAAAGAGAGAGTACTTAAGTGGAGAGAACTGATTGTTGAAGCAGTTTGGTGACATTTAGCTCAGTCAGTCAGTGCAGGAGGCAGCACAGTGGAGTTGAGTTCAGTTCTGTTTAGATCCTGCAGTCGAGGCTGTTGAAGCCAGAGAACTAAATGGAGGCAGAGCCAGAGAACTAAATGGAGGCAGAGGATTAGAACAAATTCAGTAAGAAGCCAAGAGAATCAAGATTGAATCAGCATGGAGATGAGTTTGAGCCAGAAGAGGTTGATTCAACTAGCTAGCCAAAGTTGAGAGTGTATTCAGCAGTATGCCTCTGAAATAACAATTGCATCTTGTGAATAAAAGTTACTTTTAAAGATCTGATGTGTTCCTTCAGCATCTATGTAAAAGCCAGATGTGGCAAACTGTTTTTAACCCCAGATTTTAAGGTTGCTGTGGCCAAGAAAATCATGAAGCCTTGGTATTCAGGATAGCCAAATGGACAAGCTTCGAGTTCATGGAAAGATCTTATTTCAGAAGGTAAGATGGGTAATGATAGAAGAATACAATTAATCCCTATTGCTAAACTCCACAGGCCCTTGTATGTACATATACACACATACAGAAAGATTGTTTGGGAAAGTACATTGCAAAAAATGCTCCTTGACATGTAATCTTTGTTTAAATTTTGAGTATTTCTTATGAAGACTTCCTGTTAAAATGAGGATTATGGAAATAGCAGCGAAGGGACAGATAAGAACCTTTCAAACACTAATGTTCTGGGTCAATAATCTGTGAACAAGGGTAGAAAAGTAAATATAAAAGGGCTGACTTAAAGCTAATTATGATCAGGGTAATATCCACATTACAATAGCAGATTACATAAGATTAAATACAATAGAAGAAGGCAAATTTGTTCCCAAAAGGTATTAGTTAAAAGTCTCAAAACATAGACTTTTATCAGCTTTCACAGACTTATTTTGAAGAGTTTACATTCAATGAATAACTTATAGAAATTAACCCTTCTTACATATTTCATTGCATTGGTTCTCTCTTTTCAAACAATATTATGACTTATAAATGTATTTTGATCACAATAATCAACTAGAGTATTTATTTTGTATTGTTTTTGTTTGACTTGATGTTGATTACTATAATCAACTAGGGTATTTGTTTTATTTAGTATTGTTTTTCTTTGTTTGTTTTGTTTTTTGTTTCTTTTTTGCAACAAGATATCATTTATTTCTGACTGGACCTAAACTTGCTATGTAGGCAAATATGACCTTGAAATTCTGATCTTCTTGCTTTTGTTCTCCAAGCACTGAAATTATATGCATGCACTACTATGCCTGATTCAAATAATTTTAAAGTTACAATATAATTTTGTAAAGCTCTCTGGATTACTTAATATCTTAAGTTAATAGTTTCTTCTGGTGATTGCACATGGGATAGATACTCAGGTGGAGTGGTCTTGAGACGGCCCCTCCTTCAGTTTCTGTCCCTCACTTTGACTGAATATTTGCTCCCTTGAGCATTTTGTTGCTCCTTCTAAGAAGGACCGAATCACCCCCACTTGGTCTTCCTTCTTTATGGGCTTCATGTGGCCTGTGAGTTGCATCTTGGGCATTTCAAGGTCCTGAGCTAATATCCAATAATCAGTGAGTGAATACCATGTGTGTTCTTTTGTGATTGGCTTACCTCACTCAGGATGATAATTTCTAGTTCCATCCATTTACCTAGGAACCTCTCGAATTCATTGTTTTAAATAGCTGAGTAATACTCCATTGTGTAAATATACCACATTTTTTGAATCCATTCCTCAGTTGAAGGACATCTGGGTTCTTTCCAGCTCCTGGCTATTATAAACAAGGCTGCTATGAACATAGTTGAGCATAATCACCAAAGGTAGATGCTGAGGTGGAAGTCAGGAAGTGCATGCTGATAAGAGCCTGATATGGATATCTCCTCAGAGGTCTTCAAGAGTCTGACATACTCAGAGGCAGATGCTCACAACTAGCCATTGAACTGATCATGGGGTTCTCAATGGAGGAGTTAGAGTGAAGACTGAAGGAGAGCTCAAAGGATTTGCAGCACCATGAGGAGAGCAACAATACCAACCAACCACAGCTCCCAGGGTCTAAACCACCAGCCTGGGAGCACTTAGGGAGGGATCCAGCGCTTCAGTTGAATTGTAAGAATGGAGGGCCCTGCTGGGCATAGGTGGAAGAAGAGAACCTTGACCGCATGAAGGCTGGATGCCCCAGGGGGTGGGAATTTTGAGGGTGGTGAGGTGGGAGTTGGGGGGATAGATAGAGGTTACATCCACAGAGAAGAAGGAGGAGAGGTGAGGGGATTGGGAGTTCCTGTGTGGGTGGGGGATGGGGTAAGGGGACAACATAGGAAATGTAAATAAAACATCCAATAAAAATTAAAAAAAAAAGTTTCTTCTGGAAATGCTATTCGCTAATTTATACTACAGAGAGTTTATTAAATTGTTTATGCAAACAGCTTTACTGTACACATACATACATATTTATATATATAATTATTGGAGCTTAATGTAAGATCATGTGAAAAGATAAAAAGAATGTCACCACTAGATAATTTAATATAACATGTTCTTTATTTTGTGTCAACCTGTAATGTTTTAAGGTTTACATATGTATGCATTTCTACATATAATATGCAGATATAAGCACATAATTACTTATGTTAAAACCTACAAATTATTTTAGTGACAATCTGTTCTAAAAATTTGACAAGGCATTTACAATGGGGTTGGAACATGAATGCAGTTGGTGAAACCTGGTCATAAATAGTTAAGATCTAATAGTAATAAAAACATAGATACAGTCATTCATGTGCTCCTCATTTTAGGAAAGAGAGCTCTTTATAGCCATGTTGTATGCTGTCTTAGACCTATTATCATTGAAAGCAAATACACTGACCTTGCAAAGAGTAGACATAGACTTTTTCTTGCTTAATAAGAATTAAATATTTAGAATATAATAGCCACAACAATTCTAGAACCATGAGATCTACATATATCTAATTATTTTCTTTATTACATTTTTCTACTTTTTGTCTTTGTCTACACATACAATAAGAAAGATATGAATATATGGACCATCTTGACAACTGGGGCAGTTCAAGCCCTGCATTAAAGAAAAACTTCCTTTAGCCTGGTTTCAGCATTCCCTATTAAGAGTTACTTTAGTGACATTTAGGTAAAAGAGATTCAAAGGAGTTCAAATTATATATAATCATTGTACAACATGAGGTTCTTAAACAACTGCTTACACATATTATCCAGAATTTATGAATTTAAAATACTCTATAAATCTTAAACAATTCTTAGGTACAGTTCACCAATAATGGCATGTGCATTTAATCATTCAAAATTTTCTCCTCTAATTTCAATGTTGGCAATCAAATTCAGTGCCCTTCCCATTCCAGGCAGATATCACGCCACCAGGCTGCACCCTCTATCCCTATGAAAACAAATGATCATATAAGCACTATTCCAAACATCAGATTTCCAGTTTTCAAAATTACTGTAAATCCAAATTTTATTCTGTAAACAACTGAACATTCAAAGTATTAAGAGAATCACTTGTCAGTATCAAGGACATATATCTAATTTTAAATTCTAGAAAATTTCAGAAATAGACTTTTAAAAGATTTGATATCTTGGACAGAAATAATTGAGTACTAGAATTTTTTCTATGAAATGAAATATTGACAGCAAAGAGCCCTCTTTACTCTCCCTCTATCATGTCCATGATCTATTATTTTCAACATTATTTAACTCTGTTAGCTATATTTACCCTATAATTATTAATATCAAAGGACTGTGGGTAGCAATATTGACACATGAAATACAAGACATTCTCATCCACCGTCTACTACTTGTCCTGACAGTTGTAAACACTTGGTTTTGTCATAAGCAGAGACAACTCCAAAGGCACACAGGAAACAGATGTATGCTCTAACAATAACAAGGTACCACTTTTTAAAAATACTTTTCGGCTTAGGGCTACATTTAAACCTTCAGGTACAGTTCATGAAACTCATAACATGAAAGAGTGAGTGCTGGTGGTGTCTTTGAGAGTCTCCAGGGGAAGAGACTCTGAGATATTGTTATCATTATCACCATCTTGCTAACTGAATCACAGTTAGAGCTCCAGTTATTACACCTAAGGGAGTGACTTACTACCCCCTAGGTTGAAATAAAGGGCACAATAAAATTCTTCTATTGTAAGAAGGTGGAACAGATTTCTGGACACACAAAAGAGAAGGCATTCTATTCCATTTCAATTCTGTAAAAACAGAAAGCTAAATTAATCTGAATAATCAGTCCTCAGGCGGCCCATATAAACTAACTAAGCACACATTTCAAATAACCTGAATGTGGGCAGAAAGTCATTGTAGGCTTAGGCTCACTCTTTCTTCTATATACATTTTGTCTTATTTATATAGTGATACGGGAACAAAAGCAAAACAATACAGGCGAGAAGATTTTACACAAAAGGAAAGCTATGATGAAAAACGAAAGGACATCGTTGTGCTGAAGATTGCCTCGTTTTTTTTTCTTAGTTAAGTTGTAAAGTTGGAAGATGCCATTGGAGTGATTCAATCTAATAAAGTGAAAGTAATATCGATGAAAGCGGCTTTCATTTTCATTGACTCATAAACATTAGAGTGTAAATGCTTAGACTCCTTTTCACACCCTGTAGATAGAATGAGTGCTTAGCTTTAGTATCTGGGGAAGAAAAATAAATTGCATGTTACATTTGAACCTGAAACATAAAATGCTCACAATGTTTTGACGATGAAATGTTGGCCAGCCTGACAATGTTCAGTTTTGCCCACAAACATTTTTCCTATTATTTCTCTGTTGCAAATGATTGTGTTTCTTCTTTGTACTGCTTCTTTCTGTTATAATAACATATAATATAAGTAGAAGCTGGCAAATGTCTTTTCTGGTTACTTAATACAAATGTAGAATAGATAGTATAAAAGTGGCAACTCTCCAATGGAAGTTTGGCACATGTGGAAACTTATGAAATTGTCATAGTTTGAAAGCGATTTAAAAGACAAAAATGTAACTGGATGCATTTCACTACTGACTAAGCAAAATTTTAAATGAATTAAATGCCTGAGATGCTAAACTTGTGAGGCTGTCTCTAGTTCCAAATGAGCCTGCATTGCATGGGAGGCAAAATAATCACAATAAAAAGAAATGCCAAGAAAATGAATGTATTTAAACAGTAATTAGACTAAGTTATTTTTTGAGAAGGAGTAGATGACACAAGGCAGGGCCATTTGTACTTGACGAGAAGCACAGGAAGGAGTGTGACTTTGCTTGTTAGTCTCAGTCTGGCAGGCCCCAGATTCTGTAGATCAGTTAATATTCTGGCGAGGGATGGCAAGGAGCTGATGGTTCATCGTTGATCCTCACTGTTTTCTATCAGTTTGTGGTTTTCTACTGCTAGACATAATCTTCAACATACAGTTTGTGTCAAGACCGTGCTCTCTTCTCCCTGCAGGTGTTGACAATAAACAAACAAGATTTGAAAATTTTGAACACTGGTGAAAACTTAGAAGTTTGAGTTAATATTGATTAGATTAACATCACATTAGAATGTGATTTGTCCTGGAAAACATAGCCTTCACTTCCAGATAACTGTATTTAGAACAAAAATAGATTGATTTCATCAAGTTATTTTTCCACTGTATTAATGTATGATATATAGTTATCTGCAAAGATTGGTTGAATTTCTATTGTTATCCTATAAATGTATTTATAAGTGAATACTTGTATTATTAGATAGCCATGGTTGTCCTAGCTCTTTGTATTGAAACAAGAATCTTGACTTCTGACAGATTATAAGTACAACATTATTTTCCTATTGATTTTTCTTTGTAAATTGGCAGAGGTTTTGTTTTCAAACTTGTCAGATGAACATACTAAATTACATGGATTTTTGTATTTCTCCATATCAGTAAATATAATTTAACAGTGATTTTTAAAATATTAACTAAGTATTTTATGATATGGATAAAGTGGATAAGGAATTATCAGTTGTAGAGGTATGAATTGCCTCTCAATGAGAGTTTAGTTATCAGGAGAGAACTGAAAACAAGAAGTCAAAGATGTGCCTACATATTTGCAAATTGGTAGGGAGCTGCATGCTAATACCAAAAATAATTCCTCTGGTAAAAGATATATAGATAGAGATAAAAATGTGCTTCATAAACAGAACTGCATAGACTTAAACAATGTTGCTTTTACCTTTCTGTAATTAAAAGTCTATTTTAAGATATTAGAGATTAAGATGACTTTAAGTTTGCTGAACATTTGTGTCTGTATGATATTTATGCATTTGGCTTAAGATTCCTGTAAAACATTTTCTTCCTGAGTATTGAAGTTTAAAATATGGTCAATGAGTATTTAATTTTTAAAAATTGCAATTAATTGTTAATATATTTATAGTACATTAAAGCTACAGAATACCCCAGTTGAACTTAAATTTAAAAAGCATGAAATTTATTACACTAAATTGAAATGTTTTATAATGCCACAATTTCTGTCACTTGTTGGAAAATTTAATAGTAAAATCATGTATAATAAACATTTCATAGATATCTTTTAAATGTATAATATACATTATATAATACACTATACATATATATGCACATGTACTATTCACTGGGATAAACTATATACTATATATATATATATATATATATATATATATATATATACACACATATATGGCACTTGAAATCTTTAGCAATTACAAAAGTTATTATTTTAAACATTTGATAATATTTGTACTCAGTAAATTGTGTTATGATACATGCTTTGTAACTTATTGAAGTTCAATTGTTGCTTTGTTGTGTGTTGTACATGCAAAAGAGTTACATTTAGGTAATTGAATATACTTGTTCTTTTGAAGGCAAATAGTTGCTTGTAAAATTACACATTTAATGTTGGCTTGAGCCATTAAGTTTGGAGAGTGTGTCTTATTGAAAGCCATTATTGTAATAAGTGGATATTATCCTAACATTTCCATCCCTGAATGGAGAATGTCATTATAAGGATTTTCCAATGGATGGTTTAAAGAAAAAAATGATTATTTTGTTTGAAGGAAATACAAAGATACTAGCTTCCCAAGTGACAGGCAGTACTGATGTATAAAATTGTGCATTGCATTTGCTATATTAGTGATCTTCTTTAGATGTAAAAGAGAAAGCAATTTTCAAAGCTAAAGTAAAATATATAACCACAGTAATAGATATGTGTTCAAATTGTTGGACCATTTAGGAGCAATGATTTCAGTCCTGAGCATCTGGAAATAAAATTAAAATGCAAGCAAAGATTTAGATATTTCTTTGTAAACCTCTTGAAGCTCAAACAAAATAGCCTAACATAATCCTATAGATATGATCAGGAAATGCTATGTTATTTTTCATTCAAAATAATATAAATATTCATTAACTTGAAAGTTAATATGAATAGATGTTGGATATTATAGTATAGTCTGCCATGTAAATGAAATATGAGATCAATTTAAAGTGTTCTCTTTAACAGATAATTCAAGTATAAGTTAATTTATCTTAAGAAATGCACTTTTCGTAAATCTTCACCAATGTTTAGGCAAAGCATGTACATAAACAGGCATTGTGCCTAGAGAGGACAGAAATGAGAGTAGGCTTCCCTTAGTATTCAGACTTCTTTCTGTTCCTGTCAGGAGATAAAAGCCTATGAAGCCAATACTTCTCTGCAATACTAACGATGGTGATGAGCTTTGAGTGCCAGTGTGTGCACAAAAGCAGAGTTCATGATCAAAGGTCCAGGAAAATCTCGGACTAAGACTAAGACACTTCTTCATTGCCAGAATTTTCAGTCTTTCCAAAAAAACAACAACAACAACAACAACAACAAAAAAAACCCTTACATTTTGTGAATCCACACTGCGCATAAAACACCTAGAGAGCTCACAAAAGAAATGACCAAAGAAACAATTCTTCATAGATTTTTTTTCAGACATATAGAAACTAGGAAATTTTAACATTGATATTGATACATATATCAGTAGTATCATACGCTCAGTAAATAAAGTTTTGAAATTAAACATTAGACTTGAAATATAATTAACAATTTTTGTACTTAATATTGGCTTCTAGGATAGAATAGTCATAGTTTTCCTCGTAATCTATGTCATTCCATTCACATCTATAAATGAAATAACCACTGTTTAAATGTATTCTTTTTTTCACTCCGCTTCTATATGTACTAATCTCATTCCACATTTCATATAAGTCATTTTGATGATCAATGTATTTATTTGTTTGTGACTAAAACTCAGAATACTTATTTTCAGGTGAATATTACTACTTTTCTTGTACTACACTAACAACAGTTTCATGATTTAAGATAACACGTGCAGTGTTTGACAGACTTATGATTCCAGGTTCATCATTTCACATTAAACCGTGTTTCCCTATCCAATAGACTGTGTGATTTTTTTCATCTTCATGGGAACCAAAATAATAAAATGCCCTAAAATAAATATTTCATCATCTAAGCTCATTTTTTTCATGTAGTGCACCATTTCTTAGTCAATGGTGTACATATAGGGAGAGTCTTTGCATCAGAACTTTGAAAGCAGCCTTTACACTCATAAAGTGCTCCATGTTCATTATTGTGTTTCATTATTGGAAAGTGCTGTTCTTCTATTTATAAACCAGATTCTGAATCTGACCATTACTTGTTCTGCTGTGATTTTAATTCCTTTATTCATGGCTCCAATACCTTTTCTTTATTTTACAGTAAATCCTAGGTGCTCATCGCTGAATTGTGTACGCATTCTTCAAAACAAGTGTCAAATTATATTTCCATTCACATTGAAATACCCCAGTGGCTTCCTGTTAAGTGGCATTATCAGTAAACTCCAGAATGGAAGTAAACTCAAGGTAGGAAGAATGCATCAGCGAGTAGATGAAATAAGAAATAATTTACCCAAACCAAACAAATTTTTAATACACAATAATATTCAGATAAGTTGAAAGAGCAGTGCCTCACATAATGAAATCAGAAGCATATACACATTACTATGTGCTGTATGGGGTTAAAACATTCAGTCATTTAAAACTAAAAGGATGCAAGTGAACTAGTCTGTCACAGCTCATTGGAGTTTATCTTCTCATCATGCCTTGTAGGAAATCTGTACTCTTATAGGATGCTTACATGTATTCACTTCTCAGTAGTTTA
>NW_021620885.1:5944524-6013571 GCF_004785775.1 Grammomys surdaster | reverse complement strand
AAAGCTGTACTCTTATAGGATGCTTACATGTATTCACTTCTCAGTAGCAACATAATCATTTTAATAGATACGCGATTCATGTGCTGGAAGAGAGTACACAATCTTCAGGCATAAACAAGTTTGTGATTTCTCATTTTTAGGGTTTTGAAAAACTTGACAGCCTCCATCCAGCAATGTCTATGTTTATTTCATTGTTTCAAGGAGCTGAAATATCTAAAGTTAAGGCTTAAAAATGCCAAACGTTCACCCCCAAAAAACAAGATCTCACACCTTTCTAAGTTACGGTTCTGTATAAGATATCCTGGGGCACAATGTAGGTTACAGCTTGTACATTTCTGGATCTTTCCCTAACAAAACCTGATAGATTTAAATTTTATTCTCTGCAAAATTGATTGCAGCAAGCCAGCCCTTTGGGATCTATACAGCTCTCACAGTGCATTGAAGCTATTCCAAGATCTTCACTGGCACGTACACAATGGTGTAGGATGTTGTTTTCTGGGTACCAGGCTTATGAATATCACCTTCCCACAGTATTCATCAATAATAACATTATTTTCTAATTCTTAAATGTATTCTCTGCCTTTATGACTTTGTGTCTCAGCTACAATGTCTTCTGAGTGGAATCTATAACCTGTTTCTGATTCTGTTGAACTTTAGCTCGATGCTGATGCTTCTAAAGTGTTTCCTCTTAGTGCCTCCTCTCAAAGTTCACCCATAGAGCTGCACCATAGCATTTAAGTTAGGATCAAACTTCGGAATCTTTAAGATTTTATTTTGACAATATCTTTCTTGTTCTGATCAGTGCAAAATGAGATCTGAATCACTGTGTGAATATACTCATCTGATACATCAAATGATAAAGAATATGCAATATAACATGTTGATTAAGTTTTTATTTTTATAAAGAAAATGGTCGTGCAAATTGTCATTTTAACTTACAGATTTTTAGTAATTATACCTAAGGTTCATTCTACAATCTTGTTTTTGTATATTGTTAAGTTTAATTTCCTATATCTGAAATGGAAATGATCACTACATTAATAAAATTCAGAAGTTATCCGGCATGATAGCTCAAGGTGGGAGGATTTCTAAAAGAAGAGAGAAGGCTTCCTAAGAAGGAAGTGTATGATTTTTGTGTCTGTGTTTTCAACTGAAGCATAATTCTTCCTTTATCTCACCTTTGGGGAATCAAAATTGAGAACTCAACAGGAAAGAAAAGTGTGAGAGTGTAACTTTGCTACTGAAAACTTATTAAATTCCGAGAAAAGAAAACAACATTGAAAATAATTGAAAATGCTCGTTTCCAATTTGTCATATTGCTACTAGTGGAAATTACTGTTGAAAAGTAAAATATTAAATTAACAAATAGAATAATATACTTCTAAATTGTTCTTTTTTTCTACATAAATAACTATGCTAATTTGATTCTCTTTCTTTTTCTGTTTTATTATATACACACATAAACACATACATGTTTTACAAATGATATGCATATGTAAAAATAATTTACTAAATTTCCAGTAATGTATCATAGATTTAGCAGTAATTTACATATATAAGAAGCATGTTTTAAGATCTTATATTCTAAAACATAGGCTCAGATAGTGAGCTTGCCATTGATGATCTAAATTAATCATTAAATATTTGATATTATTAAATCAAATCAAAAGCCAGGCGGTGGTGGTGCACGCCTTTAATCCTAGCACTTGGGAGGCAGAGACAAGCGGATTTCTGAGTTTGAGGCCAGCCTGGTCTACAGGACAGCCAGAACTACACAGAGAAACCCTGCCTCAGCCCCCCCCCCAAAAAAAAATCAAATCAAAAATTAAAAATCATCAAGTCTAATATTTCATTTGAATTTTTTCCATTGTTGTTTCTTTTCTCTATGGGAATACATGTGGGAATCTATTTGTGGCCATTTGCTTCTCCTTGCAAGGAAACAGTGATTCCTCACAGGGGAGATAAATATTATTTTTAATATGAATCTGGTGTCATGTTATCAAACTAGGTGAATCTGCCTGTTCACCACTAAACAAATATTTGAAATTCAGCTTAGCTCTTGAAAATATTAAACTTCTTTAATTAACCTTTACCATATGGCAGCCCCATTAAACTTAATCCTGTAGAAAAAAAAACAGAAGAAATTTATATCTTGTACAGGATCAGATGGAAGTTTTGTTGCTTTCTGTGGTCAAATAAAGCACAAATACTGTTCCTATGCAGGATATTGTTTTTTCACACTGTTAAATGTCTAATAAAATGTGGGAAAAAACTATGAACTGACATGTTTATTTTATGTATGTGATAATAATTATTAAAACAAATTAAATTATATTAGAAATAAAATGTAAATTTTATTATTTATATCCTAAATATGTGCAAATGTAGAAATAATTAATTTTTAAAGTGTCATCATCATTTTTAAAATAACTGACCTAGAATACATCAACTAGTTGGAACATTTTTGTCTTATTTAGAAGAAAAACTGTATCAGTACCTCCTTTATATTCCTTCATATTATCTAATTATTTACATGCTTCCAATTCCATTCTTCTGGAATAAATTACCAAGTGATTTCATTTGTTGTAGAATCACAGACGCATTGGTTTTAATGATTTACAGTGTCACACAGACAAACATAATGTGATCAGTGTATTATTTCATTTGCAATATTATGGAAAGCAGGTTTGTTATTGAGCTAAGGGAAAGGATATAAACATGTGTCTCAGTTACTTTCTATTGCTTTGATAAAAACAGTATGACCAAAAGCCAGCATAAAGGAAAGTGTATACTTGGTTCATCATCATGGAGAGTAGGGAAGGACCACAAGTCAGGAATCTGGAGCCAGAAACTAATCATAGGATTTAGAGGGATGTGGTCACTGGCTTGGTTTCCATGGCTCATTCAGCCTACTTTATAACACAACTCAGGATCTCATGCCAAGGAGTGGCACTATTGACTGCGACCAGAGTCATCCCACATCAATCATTAATTGATAAAATGCCTACAGGTTACTCTGGTAGAGGCCTTTTCTCAATTGCAGTTTCTCAGATGACCTGGGTTTGTTGTTGTGCTTCACTGTGTTAATCTGAGCAAGCTGACAAAGATCTAATCAGCACAACTGACCCCTTGTCAAACTAATTCACAAACATATCACCATTAAACTGTAACCTTTCTTTCTTTTTTATCCCCCAAATCATATCAACATTAAAATATATAACGTAGTATGACTTTAAAAGTTCACGGTACTTCTAAAACTTCAACTACTCAAAAATTTAGTAAGTCAAAACATCTGTTTAAATGTCTAAAGTCTCTTAACTGAACTGTGGTGTTCTCTATAGTAAAAATTAGGACACATATTTCTTACTCCAAGGGGGGAAAAACTGACACAGTCATGAAAAATTCCAAGACAATCCAAATCCCAGCAGTATAATAACTTACTATCCAAAGTTATGACTTACCATATTCACTGCTGTCCTATCTAAAGCCAACTGTATATCACATCTTCTGTTCTCTTTGATTGTCAGTGCCACCCCAATATTTTCAATATTCTGTGGCTGGAAATGTAAGTGGGCTGTACCTTTACCAGTGGTCTCTACTCAGGGACTCTGATCCAGCCACATGATGTCAGGTATCAGCTTTTTTCCATGACCCATATAGTCTTATCTCTCACTATGTCAAGCATCAGCTGTTCTCCATAGCTTCTTCGATCTTGAAGTTCCCATGTAACTTAAATTAGCAAAAATGTGAGAGAATTTAGTACATTGCCAAATTTGGCTTCCAGAATGAAATACACACTTATCAATATTTGTACCACAGATTCTGTGTACTGGCCCTGAGAAAATAATCACCAGAAGAGTTTTCCTCAGTAACAATAGTCTCTTCTTTTAAAAATATAATTATTGGTTATTTTGTTTATTTACATTTCAAGTGTTATCCCCCTTCCCAGTTTCGCCTCCAAATACCCATCCTACCCCCTCCCTTGCTTATATGAGGATGCTCCCCCACTCACCCACTCACTCCTGCTCTACCATCCTAACAATCCCCTAAACAGACACATCAAGCGTTCACAGGACCAATGGCCTCTCCTCCTGTTGATGCCAAACAAGGCCATCCTTTACTACATATGCAGCTGGAGCCATGGGTCCCTCCATGTGTATTCTTTGGTTGGTGATTTAGTCTCTGGGAGCTCTGGGGCATCTGATTGGTTGATATTGCTGTTCTTTCTATGGGGTTGCAACTCCCTTCAGCTCCTTCAGTTCTTCCTCTAACTCCTCCATTGAGGTCCCTGTGCTCAGTCTGATAGTTGGCTGCAAACATTCACATCTGTATCTGTAAAGCTCCGGCTGACCCTCTCAGGAAACATCCATATTAGGCTCCTGTCAGCAAGGACTTCTTGGCATCAGCAATAGTGTCTGGGTTTGATGGCTGCATGTGGGATGGATCCTCATGTGGGGGAGTCTCTGGATGGCCTTTTCTTCAATCTCTGCTCCACTCTTTGTCCATGTATTTTCCTTAGACAGGAGCAATTCTGGATTAAAATTTTGAGAAGGGTAGGTGACCCATCCCTCCACCAGGAGCCGTGCCTAACCTCTGGACATGGTCTCTACAGGTTCTCTCTCTCTCTTTGTTGGGTATCTCAGCCAATGCCATCCCTGTTGGATCCTGGAAGTAGTTTGCTTTCTTGGAATCTGGGACTTTATGTTGGCTATCCTCAGTTCCCCATCTTCAATTGCTACACACCTCTGAAACATTCCAAGTCAGACCTCCACATTTCATGCTGCTCTCCCCCATTCTTCTAGTCCATCATCCCACAAAACAACCCAATAACTGTGCTTGCTAATGGCTTTTCCAGCCTTAATTTCCAAGCACTTCCATAATCCCCCCCCCCAAATACATGATGGACATTTGTGTCATAGTAATAGCACATTCTCTGGTACCAATTTCTATCTTAAGTATTTTCAATTACTGTGATTAAACAACATGACAAAAATCAATTTTGCTAATGAAGGTTTTTATCTGTTACATAGGTTTGTTTCTAAACAAGGACTAAATGGAGGAACTTAAAGGTAGAAACTGAAGCAGGGATCCCAGAGGAATGCTTCTTATGAACTTGCTTCTCAATTTTGTCCAGCTAATTTTAGAAAATAAAACTAAGAGCCATCTGACTACAGTGACACTACCAGCAATTGTTTATGATCTAGAGTATCAGTCATCAATCAAGAAAATATTCTGAATACTTACTTACCTAAGGAAATCCAGGCTCATGCTCATGAGACATGTCTCAGTTGAGATTACTTCTTACCAGATAAACTGAACTTGTGCTAAGCTGACAAAAAACTAACAAGTCCACTATAAAAATAAGTCTTTATATCAATAAGTGTTGGTGTAATGAATATATATACATATATATATGTATATGTATATATACATATATATGTATGTATGTATGTATGTATATAGCACATTTTCTTTTGAAACATGAAACATGCCTCTTAGGCTTTCTCAGTTGATAATCCTTAATTATCTTCTCTTTGGCGTATCATGGTTGACAGTGTCCTGGCAGCATTGTAAGGTTTTGTTATGGTACTTGGTACTATCCTAGCAATGATTGATACTAAAGGCACATTATTATGAGAGTTGTAGACTGAAAATTTGAAATGTTGTAAGATTGGGGATATATAACACTGATTAATGTTTGTATGTTAAAACTAAAATTTTGTATTCTAAGAATTACTCCATTTGTCCAGGGCATGTGATATTACTCAGATGAATTTTATTAAATATTTTGTGTTATAATTGAAATAAAAATTGTTTACTTAATTTTATAGCAATTTCTTTAGAATAAAGGCAATACTGGCATCAAAATCATTTTACTATTGACACTCTAAAATCTTGTTGGAACAATTTAAAGGACTGATGATTAATTTTTAAATCTTTAGTAGATATTCCTTTAAACATCTGGTCCTTCTGAGCTACATTTTATGGGAACCATTGATGATTGATATAATTTCCTTGCACGTTTTACTCTATTCAGATTTTTATTTCATTTTGACTCAGTCTCATTAAGTATTTTTTCAGGATTATTTTATTCGATATAAGCAATGCAGTTTGCTGCTATTTTAACTATTATTCCTATGCACACATTTTGGTTCTGCTCACATGATTCATAAACATTTAACAATTCATATTTTTGAATTTATAACTATTGTTGGTGCATGTGTGTGAGGAGTGAGCTTATGTATGGCATGCTTTTGAACACTGGAGGACAAGCTTGAGAGCTGATTCTCCTCTTTTATTCAATCTCTTCATTCAAAGTATTGTAAAATGTATACTTTTAAGTTTCTTTAGTTCATACAAGTCGACTGAATTTTAATTCCCTTCTTCCTTCTCTGTCATTTTTAAATCCATACTGGTATAAGATATTTCATATTCTTAGAAAACAGCATGAAGTACTAGAGGTTGATTTGGCTCATCGGTCCATCATGTCACTTCTCCTTTGGTGACCACTATAGATTAGCAATCAGTAAATTTGGATAGACCAGAAAATCGATCAATCAACTAATTCAGTTGGGTACCTTTTGCCAATCGTCAGACTTCTTTATTGTAAAAATCTTAAAAACCATTTTTATCATCCAAATTTTCAAACATACCACAAGCAAGTGACACTTCCAGTCACTAAACTTCACTTAATTAAAGGAAGTGGGAAAGCATTCATCAAGCATAGTAAATACTTGTACTTCTCTTCATTAAATCCATAAGGCAGTTTATTGATGTATGTTTTAAATATATTATTAGACGTTTAATAGAATATATTCACTTTTTCACTCTGTTCTCTGAATTTCACATATTCAAGCACTAGGCTTGAGCCTGCTGTCATGAAAATATAGATTCAAAAATATTTCCGACTGTGCTTATTGGCAGTATCTGAGTATAGGTCTCCATGTGATCTGCTTTTCCAGAGAGATGCTGAGGGTTTCATGTTAGAGGAATCCCTCCTGAGTAGTCTTTCATACATTTTGCTCTCCTGAAAACTATAGGCTTTAACTTTATGTGATTTTTATCCCTATCAGTGCCACTGTCTGGTCAGGTGTTGTAATATTAAGAAGTTCTGGTTAACACAGGGACTGAGATTCTTTGTTGTTCTACATTTTTTATTAATCATTTTATTCATTTTCATTTCAAATGTTATCCCCCTTCCTGGTTACCCCTTCAAAACCCCCTAATTCAACCCCTCCTCTCCCCTACCCCTTTGTCTCTATGAGTGTGTTCCTCAACCCATTCACTCATTCCTGCCTCACCCCTCTAATATCCTCCACTGCTGGGGCATCAAGCCTCCCTCCCCTCTCAATGATGTCATAAGCCCATCCTCTGCTATATATTTGTCTGGAGCCATGGATCCCTCCATGTACACTCCTTGGTTGGTAATTTAGTCCCTGGGAGCTCTGGGTAGTCCAGTTAGCTGATATTGTTCTTATGGAGTTTCAATCCTCTTCAGCTCCTTCAGTTCTTTCCCTAACTCTTCCAATGGGGTCCGAGGGCTCAGTCCAATGGTTGACTGTATCTGTATCTGTATTGGTCAGGTGCTGGTAGAACCTCTCAGAGGACAACAATATCTGGCCCCTATCAGCACTATCTTGGCATCAGCAATAGTGTGGAGGTTTGCTGTCTGCCGATGGGATGCTCTATGATTTTTAAGGGGTTAAATCAAACTAAGTATGATATGAAAGCCCACATGAAAATACTGTTTGTATATAGTTTACTCCTTCATTCAGACTGTAAATAACATTGATTTAAAAGATTAGATTCTTGAAGTTAGTCCTATTGTGGAGATAAATATAAGGGTTACCATTTTTATATGGGAAAACGACAGAGCACAGCATTCCTCTGAATTATTCTTGAAGCATTTCAAGAGGAAATAGTAGTAGTGACACTGTTAAAGATAAAACCTAATACCATGAATCTATACAACAAATGTTATGTTGCAAATAAAGCATACCTGCTACATGTAAAGTCAGAGACTGTCTTTAAATGATGTATTTGTTTGTTTCTGTGTTTGACTCTTTCTGTTTGTCTATCTTTCTTTCCTTCTTTCTTTCTCTTTACTCCTTTGATTCTACAATTTCAACAAATGTATTGAGAAATCTTGTTTTGTCATGGGCAAATGTTACAGCACCATTTTATAAATATAATACTGAATAACAAGAAGGAAATTAGGGAAAAATATAATTAGACATTGATAAAAATCAGATATCATTGAAGATATTCTGTATATAACACAATCTGAAACTACAAGAATATTCAAAAATTTGTTCATTTTAAAAGTAAACTAAAATTAAGAATATGACATTTAATGAATTTCAGTCACTAAAAGCGGGAGAGAAGAGTGTAATTTTCTTATTATTTAAATAATTCTCAATAGATTTAGAACTTAACTGTACCAAGAGCTAGGCATTTACAGTGCTGTATACATGTTAGCATTCTAGTGTCTACTATTGAGATGACCTTTGTCACTGAATCATTCAACTGGGTCTCCTCTACCCATTGATTACTGTTAACTTCCTTGTTCCTTTTGACTTATCAAACATATCAATATTCCTGTCTACAATGATGAGGCAGCTTGCAATCAAAAGAGCAGAGAATTGCCTTATCTGGCATCACTGGGAGGGGAGCCCCTTGGTCTTGTGGAGTCTTAATGATCCAAGAGGGAAATGGTAGGCCATTGAGGCAGAAGTGGATGCACAGGTGGTAGAAAACCCTCACAGAAGCAAGGGAAGGAGTGGATAGGAGGCTTGTGGAGGGGAAACTGGGAAGGGGGAATTTGAAATGTAAATAAATAAAATAACCAATAAGAAAGAAAGGAAAAAGTCATCAAATTAAACTCATGAATTTAAAGAATTTCAGAAGTCAAAATGGTTTTTTTTATAAATAATTTAATCGAAGACATATATTGGATCAAAAAGAGAGGCATAAAATCTAAGAGCATCTTCTGGTACACGGAGCAATTTAGCTGTATGTAAAGGTTAAAATCCAGAAATATTCTTACAGAGTTCTCTGGATTTGTTTTATTTTTGGTTTTATTTGTAGATGCGGGTTGCTTGTCATTTGTTATGCTGTTGTTGTTTGACATAGAGTTTTATACTGAAGGAATAAAATGATATAAATTATATGTTTCAAAGAGACTTTAAACACAAAATAAATAAACCAAAAATGAAAAATTAAAAAAAGAGATTTATTGTTGTCACATCAACATTGTTTTTTGTCCCATAACATTTACTCTAAACAGTAATTGACTAAGAAGATATTCAGGATTGAACAGTCATTGTTAGTTAATATTTTGGACAAAATAGATAAAGTTATGTCTGTCATTCAACATCATATAAAGTTTGAGAGGACATATTCATGCATGAGGCATGACATGATGGAAAAGGATTTATAGGACATGTTCTTGTGCCTTTCTTTAAATGAAACTGAGAGATTAAATAGGAGGTTTATCCAAAGCCTCATAAATAAAAATAATAAAGAGAAGCTGCATTTGCCAAAATGAGGAGGAAAATTGGAATGCAGAGAGAAGTAAAAGCAGGAGACATCATTGAATTAAAAAGGAATAGAATCATGAAAGTGAGATCCAATTAAACAAAGGCTGTTTATTATGGATACTGGATTGTCTTTGTGACTACTAACTTGCCATTGGGATCTAGCTTAATACACTTAACCTTATTTTTTCATTAATATAAGTCCTAATTTTTTTTTATAAAACTTGCTGAGATTAATCCTCTTAAAAGTCAAATGAGTAACATACATTTTTTTCTGGAAGAATGAAATAAATTCACATACATCTATTAACTTTGAATCCCTGTTCTCTATTACCGTAGTCTGTAGATTTTGTGGTTTCTCCTCCAACCTTTGTCTTTCTATTTCCTGTAAACAGCATCTCATTATTATTCACAGGAGTCATTTCTCTTAATAGTTATCACTTTTCAGTAAATAACTCACTACACACAGGTTAAATATGTCTATATACAAGCCAAGCTGCTTGTTGAAGGTTTGCTATCTTCAGCAATTTCAAACCAGGCCCTTTCACATGAAAGTCCTTTATACCTTAAGTAATAAAACATAAAATAATCCACTTGCTTGTCTTCACATTTTTCAACTGTTTAAAATTTTATTTTATAAATATTCACATTCACAGATGTAAGGAGATCTATGGAGTCAACTAACCTGGCCCACATGGGGACCTTGTAGACACTGAATCACCAACCAATCAAGCATTGGCTAGATCTAGCCCTCCTACACATTTGTAGCATACGTACAGAATGATCTCCTTGTGGGTCCTCTTAACTATTGGAGTAGGGCTGTCTCTGACATTATTGCCTATATTTGGATCCCATTTCCCTAGTTGCATTGCCTTATGTAGCTTCAGTAGAAGAAGACGTGCTTAGTCCTGCTGTGATTTGATGTTTCAGGGCTGTTTGGTAGCAATAGTGGACTTTGCCTTCTCTGAGGAGAAGGGGTAGTGGCAACAGGGGCATGTGAGGTTAGGATTGGGAGGTGAGAAGGGAAGAGGACTCTGATCAGGATATAAAGTGAATAAAGTGAATAATACAGTTAAAATAAATGTAAATTAAAATTGGAAAAAGGAATGTATTTTGGTGGAATTAATTTAGATGTGATCTAGTTTATTGACATCAGTTTCTTTCAAGCTTTGGCAAAATGTATCTGCAGTCTTATTTAATAATATCAACTGAGATTGAAGTAGGTGATTCATTGTTTGTCTGACAGTACAATGTGTTGCTTGATGGGGAAATATTGAGATAAAAGTCTTGATAGGATTTTGTCATTGTGTGAATACCTTCAGAGTGTAACTTCAAAATAAATCAGCAAATTGGGACTGGAGATTTATTAATCCTAGGATGTGGGAGGTGAGGACAGATGAGATGTCTGTGATTTTGAGGTCATCCTCATCTAGATTAGCAAGTTTCTAGGTTGATTTAGGCCAGCCATGGCTACTTAGTAAGACTGTGTCTTTTTTTTTAAAGTGGCAAGAACAGCAATAGGTCATATAATTTTAAAAGTTAGTGTACCACATTTGAGACAGTTAAAATCTTGTCAACTTGATAGTATTTGAAATCGCCAAGGAGACACCTCTGGGTGTGTCTGTGGGGATTTTCCAGACAGTTTAAATTGAAGGCGAAAGATCCACCCTGAATGTAGACGCCACCTTGTCATGAGGTATGTCCTGACTAACCACATCATGACGTGGGATGCTTACTGGCCAAATCATGAGGTAGGATGCTGACTGATTGGGTCTTTGATGAGCTGGGATGCTGACAGCTGAGCACCAGAATTCCTCATCTGTCTCTGCTTCCTGATCATGGATTCAATATGAACAGTCACCTCATGTTCATGCCACCATGTCTATCTTACCATGATGAACCAAGGTGCCTGCCTTCTTGAATAATTTAAAGGTAATAACCTTTCCTTAGGTTACGTTTATCAGAGATTTTCTCACATTGGTGAGAAAGAAACAAACATGTTGTTCTTGATTACAATGATATACTTTACAGTATTTTTATGTAACCTAAGAAATACTTTGTGATCTTGATTCTCCTTCCCCATATTTAAATAGAGAATGTTCAAATTAGAACATTTGAAAAATTGGTCAGGTTGATGTGTCACCAAAAATATATATGTGTGCGTGTGTATGTGCATGCTATATGTATATATGTATATATGTATATAATATATATGTACTTGTATATATTATACACATATATTATACATCATGTATACACATGCATATATATGCTACACATGTATACATGCATATTATAAATACTTACATATGTGAGTGCATGTATCTGTGTTTATATGTAACATATAGTAAGAATTTGGAGACTTAAGTGTGCATAGACTAAACATTCAGCAAGTTAGCCTGAGGTTGAAAATCATTCTGTTTTGGTTTGTCTGAGAGCATATAGTTTAGGCTAAAATTTCATTCCATCTTTATCAAATATTACAAATTATAAACTTGATGTAGTAAAAATTGATTTTTTTGAATTAAAAATTAAATTCTTTTACATTTAAAGTAATAACTAAAATGTAAAAGTCTATTATGGCTTACTACTGTTGCTCAGTTTCACTTTATAAAGTCTTTAAACAAATTGCCCTTTCCATTTTCTGGGAGTTTCTTACCCTTTTGCTTGTCCCTGTGCATGCCTATAATTGTGATCACATTTAGTATCATCAAATTTTATTTTTTCATTGAAATAATTATATATAGGCTCAATATCTTGAGTTTGCCATGTGATTGATTATTCTGTATGGAAATTTGAAAGACATTATTACCAATTTCATAGGAAGTATATATTTATGTTAAACAATTGAAACCTGAGTTCAACCGCACATAATTTTACTATTTTACTAGCTTCAAAAATCCATTCATTTAAAAATCTCATAACGTAATTGTTTTACTGAAACCTGTATCTCTCTTTAGGGATTTCTTAGCAATTACAATTATGAACTTTTCCGATTATATTTGATCCATTTCTTTACTGACAAAGATGGGTCATATGAATGCATTCAGACATAGTATCAGAAAGAGGCAAATCAATAGCAAGATTCTAAATACAAAACACCAATATCCATTTTCAGTTGATGAGGAGCACACAGATATACAATTAACTTTAGTGTAGTAATTTCATTCTCTGCTCATATGAAGACATGTTTTATTATATCTTTTGTGTAAACAAAAAACTTAACAGAGCAAGAAAAGTAATGGTTTATAATTATAAATGAAACCTAATACAATACAACTTACACAATGCTGAGTACTCCCAAATTCGGTCTTCTACATTTGATTCAGTATAACTGGCATGATGACAGAGGAAACTCTGCACTATTCTACAGCCAAGGATGGATAATATATTATGTATAATCTATCTTGTTTTGTATTGTAACTCTTGATAGAAAATTTATTTTCGCCTGGCTGTGGTGGCGCACGCCTTTAATCCCAGCACTTGGGAGGCAGAGGCTGGCGGATTTCTGAGTTTGAGGCCAGCCTGGTCTACAGAGTGAGTTCCAGGACAGCCAGAACTACACAGAGAAACCCTGTCTCGAAAAACCAAAAAAAAAATTATTTTCAGATGACCATATTCAGGCATGAAATCTTCTTAATAAAATTATAACTGAGATAATTAATCTTCTCAGTCCTATTACACAAGGAAAGATTACAAAAAGAACTATATTCTGGCTTAGAAAACACACACACACACACAGAGAAAGAGAGAGGGGGGGAGAGAGAGAGAGACAGAGACAGAGACAGAGAGAGACAGAGAGAGAAGGAGAGAGAAAGAGAGGAGAGAGACAGAGACAGAGACACAGAGACACAGAGACACAGAGAGAATGAAGAACTAAATAACACTTTTTTTTTTGCTTTTTATGATGCCTGCACCAACTTTGAGAACATTTAGATTAAATCAATTAAATATACATAGAGATGAAGATGGTATCACATGAAGAGGCACAGTAAAGGTCCATGTAAAGCATTCAGGGAAGGTACCAGCAGCATACCTGGCATCCAGAAAACTTGTGATTCCATAAGAGAACCCAGGAAGAAAGAAGCAGAGGGCTGAGCAGGGGAGGGCCATAAGGAAGCATGTAGGGTGTTGTAGTAAAAATTAACTGGGGGTTTTTATCCCACCTTTGATTATTCAATTACCAAATAAAAGATGATAAAACCTTATATCGATAGTAAGCCTTAAAGCATAATAATAATAAGCCTAGACCTGGACAGATATCAACCCTCTATGCTAGTTTGTCTACTTTCCTGTCAATAACCCAGAGATATAACTTGCCATGCTCTGCCTTGGAAGCTCTTACTCCAACTGGTCAGCCCCCATGGCCACATCCTCATGATCCCACTCACCTGTGGCACTGTCTCCTCTCTTTGTATCTTCATCTCCCCATGTCCTCTGCTTCAGACCCCAAGCCCAGAATTGAAGCCCTCACTGCCTCTCTTCTGCCCAGCTACAGGCTGCAAGCATCTTTATTTAACCAATTGTTTTACATTAAATTGAGGATTTCCTTGTCACAAAGGCAACCAGACCTTGGAGGCCAGTATATAGCATTACAACCAACACTAGATTCAGAATTCTTAACTGTTTTATGTAACTGTGATAGTAGTCATAATCTCTTCTATCTCTGTCAGCTATGGATGATATCATTTCTGTTACTGTGGATTGCAAAAAGGATTCTGAAAAAGGAGAGTTTCCTTGGAGTGTACATGATATTGGCATTGCAGTGGGGGAAGAAAATGGAATGTACCAGTAAAACAGCACTACAGTGAAAACCGTAAATATTTCTCCACAGAGTAAAGAAAACTATACAGTATTTTACAGCCACTGCCAAGTAAAGGCTATGCTTCCCCTGAATTCAGGACTCATAATTGCAAGCCAAAGAGTGATATGATTTTGAAAATGATTACTTTTCTTTTGGGCCAACATTACAGCCTAGTTTATACATTGACCCTTCAATAACTCAGTGATGATTTGAATTAGAAATGATCTCCATAGCCTCAGATATTTGAAAAATTGGTCTCCAGTCCAGGCTGTTTGGGGCATCTTGAGAGACGGAGATGTGCTTGAGGAGGCATAGTATAAGGGGTGAGGTTTTAGACTATAAAGACTTATGCTACGTTAGTCCACTCTGATGAGCATTTGTTGTGAAACTTATGATCTCTTAGTCTCCTGCTCCTGTAGCCATGCTGTTCTCATGCCATGATGGACCCTTGTTTCTCTGGACCTAAATAAGCCACATTAAACTCTTTCTTCTATAAGTTGTTTTTGCCTATTATGTATTATTCCAACACCAATAGAAAAATAACTAATATGGGAGGATTTGATTTTCATTACAGAAATAAAAACAACATGGGGATGAAGGGGTTTATTTGCTATACAAGTACTGATCACAGTTCATTATCAAGGGAAGTCAGGCTAGATACTCAAATAGTAGTAGAGCTAGCAACCTGGGCAAAAATGTTGGTTTTGAGGGGGTATTCTCCATGGCTTACTCAGTGTGCTTTCTCTTACAAACCCAGAGCTATCTGCCCAAGGTGACATTGCTCGTAGTTCATGGCTTCCTCACACATCAATAATCTCTCAAGACTTACCCACAGGAAAAGCTGATTCAAAGAATTCTTCGGTTGATGCTACATTTAAGGTGACTAAAAGTATCAAGTACAAACTTCTTCCCCTGTCTGGACTGGAACTGTGGGTTTATGCTTCCAAGGTCAATGAAAAAGATAATCTTTAACAGAAAAAAAAGTAAAGTGGATAAAAGAATCATGAATTGAAATAAATTTTCTGGATTAAAAATTGAGCTTCTTTATTTTAAATAATCTATTTTCATATTGGTTAATCCTCCTGCTTAATTTGCTCTGGAGTGAGAGAGAGTGGGTGTGCTGTGTTAAGCTGACAGGCAGCCAGGAGGTTGGGAGCATGCAGGTTTGGGAAGTTTGATGAGCATGTTTATAGCACTAGATCTTCTTAAAACAGAAAGTACAATATTTTGAAGGCAAATGTGAATGACACTATTCTCATTGGGCTTGTTCTTCTGCATTTGTGTAGATATTCATAAGCTGACCAAAAATAAAATAATGTTTATAATATCTGGATTCGGTCACGTAATGCTTTAAACATTGCTAATTATGTGAAGTCATATATACTGAGGAAAGTAATATCTCAAGTTTGGCACACCTAAATATCTTTTCCTACTTAAGTAACACTGTAGACAAAAAGCAGAAGTTACATAAGCATGGAAGCTGATATTTGAAGAGCATCTACGATTCTGATTTTAAAATACCAATTTCCAGCTTTATGTAAAATAGGTTAACTTACTGAAATTATGCTCCATGTCTCCATTCATGTATTGCTCTATCTTTTTAAAGCATGGTCATAGATATGCAACTCTTCTATCACAAAATAAGTCAATTTAGTAATTTGATTCAGTAGTTTTAGGTTCTTCTGAGACAGGATAGAAATACAAGGAAAATTAAGGGGACACAAAAGGAAAGGATCGCCTGTCTTTTGAGTCTCTTTGAAACCTCTCATTAGTTTAGGATCAAGATTTTTAGGACCACTAACATAATTTTCTAGGTAGATTGATTGCAGAAGAAGTATTGTTTTATATGTTAGGATTTAAATTTAGAGTTTTAAGGTAGCAATGAACCATGCTTGTGGCCTAATGTATTCAGTAATTGACTTTGGAATTACTTCTTTCCTAGTTAAATATATGCAGTTTTCTGAAAGTCTCACAAGACTAAACATATTATTTTCACCATTCCATTATGATTTAGTAAAGATACCATTAAGTTTATAAGTAATGGTTTTACTTAATTACTACTTAATCTTATTCAAGACACTCAGGAACCATCATATATTCTCAAACCAAAAGAGAAAGCAAAACAAAAAAGAGGGAAAGGATGGGTTTTCTTTAGAAACTATTTGAGCAATGGAACGTTAGAAGCACTTAAAACCATACACATACTATTCTCCTTCTTTAAAGTTGGTGACATATGTAATCTAAATTCAAACCTTTACTTAATAAACACCAACTTAGCTTCACACTGAGAATTGTTCTCGAATTCTTCCTGTAGCAAACCTGAGAATTCCAAATTCAAAAGTATGAAACTCTAGAAAGCAAATTCTCAGACTGGCTCTAACCACATGTGGCACTGTGTATCCCCATCCCTCCTGTTGTCACTGAGGCAGAACATGTGACAAATTCTGAAATAGCAATGATTCTCCCCTTCGACCCACTCAGCCCTACCCCTTACATCCTACAGATCCCTCAACTCTGGACGCTTGTGAACAGGAGCAGACAATGGACTTTCTTCTCAGGTAAGTCATTTTGTTTTCCAGCATTTTCAAGCAGAAATATGTTTTCAATATGCTGTAACATTTTCTGTTTTGAGCCTCCTGGTCTTACATAAGGCAAGTACATACACTAGTAATAAGCAATATCTTCAGTATTAGAAATTTATTTATTTTTAATTCTATTTGTTGTCCCACTTGTCAGTCTGTGGGAATTCCTTCCTTTGTGTTGAACATTTTAATATTAGTGTCACATCAGTTGTTTGAGTTGGATATTTTCTTTCCTTTTTTTTTTTTAACATGTTGGCAGCCAAAGTACATGACTTGAAACTGAAAAAAAACTAGATATTTTCTTCTTCTTGATATTATTTTTTCATAATATGTCCGAGCCTTCAGTTCTATAATACCTGGTCTTCTACTCTGGGGACACATGACTATTGACAGCACAATGTTGGAATGTTTTTGAATGGGTTGATACATGTATGCACATATCACCCCTCTGCTCACAGTGGGGGTACATGTCATTAAAGCAAAGGCCATGAATTGCAATAACCTATAAGGCCCGTCATTATTTGTTTCCTTTAAAGTTTTGACTCTTTTCCTATCATGTTTCTTCTTACACAGCTTGATTTAGTCGTTGAAGTATATTTTTTTCTGCTTCACAAAAATGTGGACAATGCTTCCAAGTTACTACCACTACTCCAGATTTTCCATATTTCTCTTGTTACCTTCTGTTCAGAACACAATCATTAAAATTGATTATTGTTATGAGAACATCGGAAGTGATTGGGCTTCATGCCAAATGTAGTTTCTAAGAAATAGTAGCAACAAAAACCAACTAGAGGGAGTCTCAGTCAAAGCAAGGTAGGATAATTGTGAGGTACAGTATAAAGGTATGGTGTAGAAAACTCTGTTAAAATTGTTGCAATAGAGAACAAAGTAATAGAACAAGAAATGCATATTACAACTGGAAGCAAAAATATTATTAATGAATTGGAAAATAATTCTCTTATAGTGTTTATGCTTGTTATGTATTAAGGGATACGTTTAAAATAAAGACATTGTTAGTTAACACAGAAATATCACATGACACCACAGATTCATGTATATCCTTGTTTGCTTATTCTATAAGCCTTTTTGTCAGTTTTAATTTCATCATATTTACTTCCCTATTGTGACGGATAACTTACCAACAAAGACTGAAAGACTGCTATTGAATTTACAGTATTTGTGTTCCTACTAAACTTGAAAACACAAAGGAAAAAAGTTGTAAATGAAAATCGAAAATCCAGTAATCACTAATTCAGTTCACTTTTTCTTATGATACAATAAGGGTGAAAAAAATCAATGTATTTTGTAAATGTTCTAATTCCAAATATGGATTTACTGATTGATTTTCATAATATTTTCTTGGAAATATTAGTAGAATTTCAAATGTTAAAGTAAATAACTACTTAGAATTTATGTTTAACAGAAAGGTTAAGTAGCTGGAAAGATTAAGAGCACTTGCCAGTTTTTCAGAGTACTTGGGTTCAGTTCTTATTACCCACCTGTGATGTCCTACAGTCAACTGCAATTCCATTTCCAGGAGATCTGACTTCTGTGGGCATTCCACTAAAGTGGTGACATACATACACTTTGATATAAACACACACACACACAAACACACACACAGACAAATAAAATAGATAAATAAATCTTTAGAACAAAACAACAAAAAATTCTAAATAATTACACATCATATATAATAAACAAATCAAAGTTGACTGATATTAACTGCGTACAACATATAATTTATTTTCCTTTTAATTTCCCAGATCCAGTTTCAAATAGTAAGATGTATCAAGTTTCCTTTGGAATATGAAATTTCTTTTGAATCCTGAGTATGCTCTAAAAAAGCTTTTAACAAAGCCCATTTCATCATGCAGCACAGGACATTTTAAAAAGCAAACAAAGCTGTAATTCCTTTTAGAACTCTTCATTAAATGCATAATGAATCATCAACTGTAGTTACTTGTCTCATTTACACTCTAAAAAAATAAAACAAAAGCAACTCAAAGGGAGAAGGTTGATTTCCACTCACAGTCCATCATGGTGATATTTTGACTGCAGCGCTTGAGAAACTTGTGAACGGTCCAGCCACACATGTCAGTGCTCAAATCACTTTCTCTGTTTTATTCAGTCCATGCAACCAGTTATAGAATGGTGCCACAAATAACTAGGGTGGCTCTTCTCACCCCAATTAACCTAGCCTAGATAATCCTTCACAGGTATGTCTGGCGTCTTGTTACCTAGGTGATGCTTGATCTTCACAGGTATACCATATTCACTTCCCCTGAAATTCCGTGGACTGAGTGTATAAGTTGATAACACAAAAGTAACAGTCATCTTGATCTCCTGTCTTCTTTCTATCCTCCACTTGTCTTTGAATGAGATTCTCAATGACTATTTGAAAAGACAAGAAACAGGCTGTCATGTTCCAGTTCTAAACAGAGTGTCCTTGGCACTGTCATATTTTAAACTATTTCCATTTAAAGCTTTCCCATCTCTTATTGTTCCTATAGAATATATTGAAAATGAGTATTTATGAATATAGAAAACAAGAGTGTTTTTCAAGGACCAATGTTTTGAAAGTGGTATATGCTCCATCTCATTATTTTAAAAGTATAATGAAAGATCACATTTTAGAGAATAAAATCATAATATTGCATAAAAGTTACTGTTCTTCAAATACTTTAAAAGCTCCATGTTTACAGAATGTCACTTCATTTTCAAAGCAACAATTGAAAATACAACTTTAACAAAACTAGAAAGAAAACATCACAAGTCATAAACATCACAAGTCATATCTCTGCTATTGCCCTTGAATGAACAACACTTCTCAAATTTTATAATTTTATATATATATCAAATTTTATATATATGTGTGTGTGTGTTATCATCTATACATAATACATATAATTGTATATATATATTGTTGTTATTTGACAATGAGTGTGTAGTATTTGTTTGGATCAAATAAACATTATATATATATATATATATATACATATATATGTGTGTGTGTGTGTGTGTGTGTGTGTGTGCACGCACACACACACATTATATACATTATAGAGAGAGTCACTCAAGCAAATTACGATATATGCTATGAATGCAGAATGATTTTTATGGAGATTTTAAGGAGAAACACAAGAAGATAGACTGGAGGCTCAGTACTTAAAAACGCTGCTCTTCCAGAGGACCCAGTTCTCACAATCTAACTTCGGCTCCAGAGAATCCGATCACGTCTGACTTCTTAATATAATAGACCATACCCACTTGCATACCAAGTAACATACATAAGTCTAAGTAATAATAAGACCTTTAAGAATGAAAAGAGAAACTATATCATAGCAAAAGGAGGGGATACAAATATTGGAGATTATAGAAAATAAAACAAGCCAGATATAGAACTAACACTGTGCTATGGAAATCACGAAAGTTGATCTCATATACGTAGAGCAGGAAAGTGGCAAAAGGAGGTTAGGAACTAAAGGAGTAATATGAATCCCTATAGACAAATGTGTTCATCCACCATACATACATATTACTAAGCCCACGTTCATAGATAAACGTGGTTACAAATAATGAAACCCTTCTGTTATTTTGGGGAATTGTTCTCTGAGATCCGTCATACAACACAGTAACAAGAGCTGCTAGTAACATATTCCTGTTTTCAAAACTGCTCAAAGAATAATTGTTTACTACTTATTTATTATTCTAATTATGACATTCCTGGAAATAATATATGAAGGTATAAAGAACTCTTTAAAAAGTTTTCATAGATGTACTTCAAAGTTTTAGAAAATTGTGCTTCAGCATAATATGGCATGCTTATAAAAGGTAATCTTACCTATCATTTCTCATATTGGATAATTTTTAAATTATTAACTAAATATCTTTGTCTCAATGTAGGTAGAAATGAAATGGCTATGTACAATGTAACATAGAAAGCTGTTCTGAGTCCAGGGAAGAAAAGAGGTGGGGAGATGAACAGCAAGACTCATACCATCCAGAACCAAAAACAAAATTGAACTTTGGCTTCAGGATAGAATCAAGGGATGTTCAAATATACACAATAAAGAGGCAACAGAAGTCTAGAAACACTTCTAGAAGCTACAATTGAAAAGAGAAACATCACGTCCAACTTCTTTCTTTTGAAAATTATACTAAACCAAGATCCTATGTTCTAACAAATAAAATATGTCATAAATACTGCCTCATATCCTGAACTTTTGGAATAAAACTTATTTATGAATTGTGAAAAAAGGTACATGTTTTATTTTTTATTTATTTAATTTTTCTTTACTTTTTACTCCTAATATTTCACAACTAATTTCAAAGAGATGAGAAATAAAGTTTGGAAATGCCAATGTGTTTGATTATCTCATAATTATGGATAATCTACTCTTATAATTCTCAGCAACAGCCTTGTATTGTGTTTTCTAATTTTTTTCAGTATAAGTATAATCAATTTAATTTTTAAATATAAACACCATCTGCTTAGCTCACTTAGTGTGTAGACCATTGATATATAATATGACTTCATATATGAGTGCTCAGAGACAATCAATTCTATTTAATTAGTGACAACCCCCATAAATATATTATACTTATAGACTAAATATAGACTAATTTCTGTACTTACATTAAAAAGTGATTAACAGAATTATATCAATGCATTGTGTTTGTTTAATTTTCAATACCTAAGGTTATTACAAAATATTGAACATATAATTATCATTACAGTTACAATACAAATAAGAAGAATAAACAAGACATGCAAACACTTCACTGAAAAAAGGAAAGAAGAAAGAAATGAGAAAAGAGGAAAGAAGGAATGCAGATCTGAACAGAATGGAGCTTGGCGCCTATTAAGTATCCTCTCACACAGAGAAGACATTAAGCTTATGTACCCTGAACATATAAATCTATTTTATTCTTTTTTGAAACTGAAGGAGAAACAGAAGAAACTAGAGCATGCTTCTGTTTTTTTTTATGGATAATAATAATCTGTGAAGCCCTTAAAGAAGATGTTGATTTAGTCCTCACATCAGCCACAGTAGGAAACATGTACATTCACTCATGTAAAAAAAAAAAAAAAGATACTGTAAACACCTGAAGACAAATGACTTTCTCAAGGTTAGAAAACTATAATCTACCATACTGGGACTGATGCCAAGGTCTTTGATTGTCTTCCAATTATGTACGAATATGTGCCAACCTGAACTAAATACTATGAGGAAGAATGCCTTTAAGTGCATGATTTATATTTATAATTTGATTTGTTTGCAATTACATTGAATTATTTTTGAAGAAAAAGAACATAATAAGAAGGATGTGTTCAACCAGAGAAAGACACGCTTAATAACATCAACTCCTTGAGCCCAGTCTTTGAAACATCGATTCCCTAGATAATGACAATCCCAGGTTTTTTTTTTTTTAACTGAAACAATGATGACATTGAGACAATATTCCAGTGGGATCCCCAGAGCATTATCCACTTTGTCACATAATTGATGTTATATTTCAAAATAAGTATGGAAATTTCTGAAATCAAGTCTGAAGTTGATGAAAGTTCGCACAGCAGTCTGATAAGTGTTAATACTGTTTCTGTCTCAGTATGTTTCCTATTAATTTTCCTATTCCTTTAGTTCCCAGAAGGATAATTTTCTCTGTGAGCAGATGATGTTTACAAAAAAATCTTATTTTAAAAAATCACAGATGTAGCTATGTGCAAGTGAAAACACATAACACTATCATCTTCTGCCAACAGGAATGCATTGGCCATTGTAAAAATTAGCAAAAAAAAAAAAGATGAAAATAAAGAAAGTGCATTCAGGCCTGGTAATGATCAGCTTAAAGTGCTGAGAACACTTGGAATATATTTTAATACAGTGATGAAAAATGTGACACACAAGAATTCAGCTAGTCTGAGAATAAAAAAAAATATATCATTGGACTTCATGACTCAAAGTACTTTGTCTTTTTTTTTTAAATTATAATATTGACTAGTAATGGGAAATCAACTAAGTATGTGTAGAAAAAAATGTTTACTAACCATCGGATTGGGACAAAGTTTAAAATCTGTGTGAAATACAGGTCTATTGTCCTTAAATTATATAATATAAATGTTTGTTGCAAGGCCTGGTCAGTGACTTGCTTGCTTTATGGACTTGTTTGGTCACTCTGCTTCTAATAATGCTAAGCAGAAGAAGCATACAGGCTTTGAGTTCATCATTCATGGAGAGAAGTCAACTGTAGGTAATCCAGAAGAAGCCTGTTATCATCTGTGAAAGAGCAATATGTGGAATTAGATAACCTGAAATGCAATTGCAGTTTGATCACTAATTGGTAACTTTACTCTAGCTTAGTGATTAGCTTTCAGGAGACTCATTCTCCCAATAATAACAAACAACAGTAATAATAGTGATGTTATTAGGTATAACTCATGTGGAATAGTTACTATTTCAGACATCACTCAAGTTTCTTTTTGTGATGGTCTAACTTGATTTCAACACCTTCTTTGAGGGAGGTGCTATTATCCATGCATTATATAGATGGTGGCATTTACAGAGTAATTTCCAATATAATCTTAGTTACATCATTAGAAAGTGATGAGGAATACTGTGCAGAAGAAAGAGACCAGGTGCTTATCCTCTGTTCTATGTTGTTTTTGTTATAACCTCATTTTCTATAGCTGAAAAATGATGACATAATCGGTATCATTTTATGTATATTAAATGACATAGTAGCTATGAACTATTTAGAACAAAGCCTAGTACAAATTAAAACTATGTCATATAAATAAAACTATGTGAGCTAAGTCACCAATAGAGCTAGAAATATAGATTACAAGTATCATATGTAAAATAAATTTCTAATCATTGTTTTTATTCTAAAGATATTCTGTCTATTCTCATATTTTGCCTCTTAAATTTGTCTCATCTCTGAGATTAGAAAATATATGTTGTATGAATGTCAATATAATGGGTTATTTCTAGCTGGTAATCATAGCAATGTGTCATATATGGAGAGAGAGAAGCTCACTAAATAACTTACATAAATAACTTTTTTATAATTATGTAACTAAGGCTTGAGCTCTTTGTAATTACTAACTTATTTAATACTTGTCAACTAAACAAAGGGATTACTGATTACCATGGGAACTTACCAAGCTTTAGAACTTGTTTTATTAAGGTTTGTAAATCCCATCATTGGGGATACTGAGACAGGAGGATTGTCTGAGCTTGAGGCCAGCCTGCACAATTTAGAGCTTTCCAGGGCAGCCTGAACTACAGAATGAGACCTTGTCTAAATTACAAAAAAAAAAAAGGAAAGGAAGAAAGAAAGAAAGAAAGAAAGAAAGAAAGAAAGAAGGAAGGAAGGAAGGAAGGAAGGAAGGAAGGAAGGAAGGAAGGAAGGAAAGAAAGAAAGAAAGAAAGAAAGAAAGAAAGAAAGAAAGGAAGAAAGAAAGAAAGAAAGGAAGAAGAGAGAAAGAAAGAAACAAATTCAACGAACACCAAACACTAATTTGTGAGTAGACACATATTTTACTGATTAACCTTTTAATTGTGACCTTGAATTCATTTAATCATAGCAATATTTCAGCTATGTGAAATTTACACAGAAAATAACATTTGTCCCTCAATACTAGCAATTTAAGTTATGTTTACTAGCTTCCTAATTTCAGAACTGACAACAAGATCAATTTTACAAAATACAAGTCATAGGTATTTTTCTTCTCAATAATAATATACATTACTTATAGAACTATTTCAAGCAAGAGAAATTTTAAAATGATAAGATTATAGATATGTATACATAGAAGTACCTTTTCCTCATTTTTTCTTTTTTTGAGCTTATAATAAAATTACATCATTTCTTCCTTTCTCCCTCCAAATTCTCTCATATACTCACTCCTTTTTGCTCTCCTTGAAATTCATGTTCTCTTTTTACATTAATTGTTGGTTCATGCATGTGTGTATGTATACATATATTCTGAAATATAAGCTATATTGCATAATATTATTCAAGTATGTATTCAGGGTTGGTTTTATTAGACATTCTCGATACTGAAGTTGAGTTAGAGAGTTGTTGGCTCAGCACTTAATAAGAAGACTGTCAGTCTGGAGTCTCAGCTAACCTGACCTCTGAGATCTCTCAGACACTGATCCACCAACCAGGCAGCACACAAGAGCTGGTCCCATGTCACTGACACATATATAACAGAGGAATGCTTGGTTTGGCCTCAGTGAGAGGAGATGCAACTAATCATCCAGAGTCTTGAGGCCCCAGGGAGTAGGGAGGCCTGGGGGTGGGCAGGGGGAAACATCCTGTTGGAGACAGGGTGGGAAGAAATGTGGGAGGAGGGGCCTGGGGGAGGCAATAACTGGATTGTAAAAAAAATAAAATAAAATAAGCCCTTGTTTCTCTTTCATACCTCCAGTTCCAGGGAATCTATTGCCTTCTTCTGATGTCCATAGGCATAAGAATACATATGGTATTACAAAAGCAGGCAAACAAAGATATACAAATGCATAAAGCAAATAGAAATTTTATTTTTAATTTTTGACAGTATTACATAATAGAATATTTTTTACTTCCCTTTCCTCATCCAAATCCATGTGTCCACTCCCATTGCTTTCCTGAAATTTCATAGATTTTTGGCCTAATCATTATTATGTGCTAATAATATTGTGTGCTGATACTAAATATAAAGTGTTAATTGTATTATAATTTCAGAGTACAGTTAGTAGCTAGATAATCAGTTCATCAGCTAAATTTTCTATATTGCTTTTTGAAGCCTTATGGGCTTTGTCCTTTCTCTTTATATCATATAATTCTTTCACATTTTGTTTAAGAATTGTTAAGAGAGGTTATACTCATTATACACTTAATCTGTCTTTAATTCTAATAATATGCTTTTTCTGAAATTGCACGCACCAGTGTCTGATGCATATAAGTTTGGGATTATAAAGTGCTCCTGTACCCTGGAGTAGAATGAAATGCCCTTCTTTTTCTCTTCTGAATAGTTGTAGTTATAAAGTTCATTTGTCAGATATTAGGGTAGCAACGACTACTTGCTTCCGCATTTGCTTGGGATGTTTTCCCATCCTTTCACTTTAAGGTGGTACCTATCATTAAAGCTATTATTTTATTTATATTTTTGGTAGACTACAGAAAGATGAACTTTGTTTGTTAATGCATTCAATTGAGTGTCTTTTGATTGGGGACTTGAGGCCATTAGAATTTAAAGTGATAATTGAAGGGGGTGTGTTGCTCACCATAGGGAATTTTGTTTTGATTGTTCTCTATTTTCTGTGATTTTTTTTTGTACTTTGTGTTTAAGTAAATATAGCCTTTTCCACTATCATTCTATAGTCCTTTAGTTATATTTACATCTCTCAAGTCAGGAGTATTGCTTGCAGTATTCTTCATATGTGAGTACACATGAGTATCATAAAATTAAATCAATCAATTAATTAATTAATTAATACACATTAGATAGTATCTCCATCTTTTGTTTTACTCAAGTTAGAGTTTCTGTTTCTTCTTTTCCAATTTATGTACTTAACTAGCTGCGTTAGCTACTAGTAATTCTAGGCATTCTTCTCTTATCTCACCATAGGAGTCCTAGGAATATTGAAATGTGCTGATCTACTGATGTTGTGTTTGTTCTGGGGAGTAGAAATCAGTTCATCCTGCTTGTGCAGGATGCATTTTAAGTCATTGAGCCATATCTTCAGCCCTTAGATGTACTTAAGCCACAGATTATTTTTAAAAATTTGCAATACATGTAATATGTTAACAATTTAAGCTATGATGCCTATACTAAAAAATACATAGCTATTTATTTTTGTAGTAACTAAAGATTGTATATGTATGGAGGTGGCATTATAATCTAAAAAGATTAAGTCTATAAAATTGATCAAATTTAATTTGTGTGAAGTTTCAATTATAATTATTTTGCATGATAAAAAGAAAGGTTTGAATATTTAGTTGGTTTAATAATGGTCTCTATATGACAAAATTCCATATTTTGGATCATCCAAACACTTCTCTTTTAACCTCACTTGTTGGTCAGTCCATTCATGTAACTTGGACAATGTTCTTTGTTCATGTCTTGTAAAACCATGACATAATAAAAACTCTGGTATATTAATATATATTTAGGTGTGCTCTGTGCATTAGATTATTATAATAAACAATCGTACAATAGTTACTTTTCTTTTGCTGTGAAGAGTCACTATAACCAAAGAAAGTTAGGGAAAACATTCATATGGGGCTAAGTGTCTCAGATAATTAGAATCCAAGATGATCACAGTGGGAAGCATAGCAGCAGGTAGACAGCCATGGCATCAAATCAGTAACTGAAAGCTTATTGTCCTATAGTAACAGAAATTTTAACAATACCTTTTGTATAATACCTAAACATCCTTATCCTTTGATAATTATCTTTATGACAAATGTTGAAAAATTTAAGAGAAAATGTTAGCGTCCTTTTTGTCTCCTAGTACTCTAATAATAGTCTTGTTATAAACAAAAAATTCCCATTTTATGCATTCAGAGATGATATCCGCCAAAGTGAAAGAGTTGAAAGAATGAGTCGGCGTTAGGATATGCCCAACTCTTATGAGAACAGCACAAGAAAGAGAAGGTATTAAAGAGCAGCACAAGGAAAGAGAATCAGTGGAGTCAATACAGTCAGTGCAGTACAGTAGAGTTCAGTTAGTTCATAAGTTCATGAAATTCAGTGCAGGTCAGCAGAGGCAGTTAAAATCAGAGAATAAGAAAAAGCTAAAAGGTTAGAACAAATTTCCCTGCGTTAGTTTGAAGCCAAGCAAAGCAATCCAGAGGCTGTGAGAAGCCAGATTGAATCAGTTAGCTTAGAGAAGAGTTTGAGCCAGAACAGCTGAGTTTAACTAGCTAACTAGAGTTCAGAAAGGACTAGATAGTAGTAAAGTTTATTCAGCAGTAGACTTCCAGGTGATGATTTAATCTGGTGAATAATAGCTAAATTTAGAGCCAAGGTTTATGAAAAATGTGACTATGGTGGTAGTGATGGAAGTTAGGCATAGGCTGAACAATATAGACACTTCTGTTCATGAAGGCTGACCTGGCTATAAACACCCCTGACATGATGATATGCTAGCCATCTGATCCACAATAATCCCTTCATCTGATCTTAGTATACAATGTGGCCAACCAAGTATATCGTCACAGGTTGAAGCCATTGGACTTTTTCCTTCACAGAAAGGAATAGCTTTCTTATTTGTATATATACCTATACCTATGGATTTGCCTTTTCCATAAATAATGCTTTTTCAAAACTACTATCCATTGACTAATAGGACTCCTGCTTTATCTTCCTACTATTTAACATAACATTGTTTCTGACCAAGAAGTTCACCTTAAAGCCAAAGAGGTGAGACAATGGCATCATTCTTGGGGATTCATTGAGCTTGCCATATTCTCTATCCTATTGCTTTGGCAGCAGTCCTGTTGGAAGTGGTGAGGCATCCTACTTTGTGGACTGAGCAACTACTGAATTACAGCTCTAACTAGTATAAGACAGCCATTGTTGAACTACATGTATTACAACTAACACTTACAAACCAAATAAAAAATGACACACACACATACATACACACTACTACTGTATATGCATTCATACACATATAATATATATTTATATTATCTTTATTATTTTATCTTTATTATATCACAAATAATATCTTTATTGTTCATTTGTTTGTTTTGTGTAAAAGCTCACAGAATTCATTCTCTCTGAAACTGAAAGGTAAAGATATTCAACTTTCATGATCATGACAGTACTATTCATAAGGTATAGGATATGGAACCAACTTATGTCCCTATAGTGGTAAATGAATTATGACATGAATACACATTTCAATCTTCATAATATGTTTAAAACATGGAATCATATCTTCTCTTTGTCTTTATATTGAAGTACTTTCAATTTTGCTGTTCTCAGTTTGATCTTTATTTTCATTTAATAAAACAATGATTGACCTATATGCTTCCCTTACAAATAAATAACAATGTAGAAAAAAATCATTTTACTTACAAAGCAAAAATTTTCCTTAATTTTCAAGCAGAGATGTAATTTGAAGTTTGTTTGGGACCATATTATATTAATGGTAATAAATAATCAAAACATCCTAGAAATAGTTTGATAATCTGTTCCTAATATTTGGGTTCATGGTATTAATGTATATTATACTAACCAAAATACTTATATTTTATGGATAAAGGCATAAGGATTATGTTAAATATGACTCAATTACATAAAAAGTAAACTTTTCAGTGAAGCAAATTTTTAGTTTTATAAACAAAACCAGAATCACTGCAATTATGCTATGTCGGCAACAGCAGAAAGAGAAAAAATGGAAAGGGGACAAAGAATGACTACAGTCAAGGGCATGTTGTATTTCTTCATGTGAGACAAGCAAATCACAGTCGACAAAAGTGTGGGAGGAGATTTGATGGCTGACTCTTGCTGAATGCCATGAACTAAATGAACGAAGATTGAATTTTAAACTCTAGAGCTACTTCTTAGAAACAAGATACTGTAGATTGGCATTTATAATTATATTTCTCCCTTTGTGCAACTAATTAAATTGAGAAATAATAGAAACCTACTATTTTATTACTAAATCTCTATAAAAGTTTATATTCATTAATTATTTAGAAGCGGATTTTTATAGTGCTTAGAGTACTTTTTAATATATCATCAAAAGTGAGATGAAAATGCATTAGTTCTAAAAAATTTAGATATGGGAATAACCCAAGGATAAATTCTTTGGGTAAGCAGAAAATTAAGCCAACTTTATATAATTGCCTGACAAATTTACTTATTGAGAATTAAGCTGAAGGATTAACAAATATGAAATAGATTACTTAAAGCAAATAAGCTTCAGTATTTAATCCAGTAAATGAATTTCAGTTCATGGAGATGTGTTTTAGTTCATGAAGTTTTGGTCTTGTTTAATTCTCACCATCTTCTATTTGATCTTCACTTTTGTGTGGAAGGACAAGTGGCTGTCATTACAACCAATATTAGTCTCTTTCAAACAAATTTGGCACTAAAATATCAACTTTAAACTCTGAGATATTTAACAGACTGCTCTAATTGAGGAAAAACTATGAATTTGACTTGAAATAAATCTAGTGATTGAGTCCACCAAGAATTGTAATATTGTCTTTATTTTAAAGTTATTTTGTTTTTCAGAAATGCAGTTTGTCTTATAAAAAAGGTAATTTGTCAATTGGTATTATGGAAAGTAATAGAAGCTCAAAATATATTTGCATACAAATGCTAGAATTTTGGTATTTTAATAGCTAGTCTAACCTTTATCTAAGAAGTTTCCTGGTGACTAAGAAACTTATATCCCCCCCCCCAATGGTATCTGATAAAATACAGTGCTCCACATATAAAGGAAATCACATTATTAGTAATATTGTGCTAGCTTGTGTGAGATAAATTTCAGATTATATATTTGCCTTTTTCCCTTCTATAAAATCATTGCATAAAAGTAAGGGGACAATGGGGTTTTGAAAGCAGCAAGCGTCTTTGTATGTGGTGACCTACGTATCTCCTTTGCCCTATGTACAGGAGTAAGTTTCATGAAGAAATTTCAGTAGAAGCAAGAAAGTGCAAAGGACACATTGTCACCATGGACTTCTGATGAAAGTAGCCACATCAGTGACACTGAGGGGGGATTTTTTGCTAAGTGATAATTAAAACATCATGGGACATGAAAAATTATTTGGAGAGTAGAATGTAGAAGATGTACTAGTCGATGAAGATAAAGTTTAAGTCATGAGTTGTCAGACTAATAGAAGTATATTCTCCCCTGGGTTCTACATTCTTGTAGTAATTGGTTCTTGTCATGCATAATGGTGCCAGTTATGGGTTTCCTATTGTGTATTGGGCTTTAAATCCAATCGCAAAGTAGTTGATTATGGCCATGCATTTTTGCCAGTAGAACACCTTGGGCCTGCCTTGTCAGGACAGTTAGTTTGATAGCTCTCAGAATTCTCACACTGGAGACTGATGATTCATTTTCTCCTCTGGTAGTGTGAATATCACATTCTTCAACTATGAACATTAGCCATCCAAGTACCAGTTTGCTACTCTAACTACAATACGTGCCAGGTTCAGCAACAGTGTCTTAGCATCAATTTCTGAAGGGTAAGCAAGAACATTCTCAAAAGCCTTAAATGTTTTTGTAGTTCGGCACACCTCATAGTCCAATCTACAAAGAGGTAATTCCTTCGTCTAACGGGGGCTTTTTGTTTTGTTTGTTTGTTTTTGTTTTTGTGGTGTCTACTAGGAAGATTCTTACCTTGCTATATGATAATTATCTTAAAAAGCTCTGAATAAGTATGCATAAATAAGTTAGGAAGCTTCTATTATAGTAGGTGTACATGGTTTTCAAAGATCCTTAAGGAGATTTGTAAAAGTAACCTTTATTCTCCAGATGTAATTGTCACCTCAGAGGTTTGTTGCTTCTGTCTACTAACTTGGCCTGCTTCTGGAAGCTTCTAGGTTCCATACAGTCTAATCTAGACTTAGAATGTTCTCAGCCTCTGAACTTACTGCTAAATTAGGCATACATTCAAAAGAGTCTATATGTTATTGAAGAAATGCCTGTTTATTCATGTATTGCTTCTCTACTTACAATAGCAACAGAAGTAAAGTAGCCTCGATATCCAGTAACTGATATGGGCGGGGGGAGAGGAAAGGGAATATGGTATCTATATACACTGATATTATATTACTAAGGCTTTTTGAAGTAACGCCACACTAATTACATAACTGTGTCAGTTCCCACCCACATTAAGAGAGACTACTTGCTTTTCTTTCCCCACATTTTTATTCATCGTATCCTCTATAATGAAGGTAAGTCTAAGCTTATAATTTGTATTAAGCCTAACTTTCATAATCTGCGTTTTGTTGACTACTAGTATGTTTCTCAGTCATTTCTGTTTTATCTCATGAGAATTCTCTAGTTAGTATTATTTACTGTTTTTATAATTGGATTGATTCTATTCCAGATGTTGTATTATTTGTATACGGTAAATAGTAAGCCTTTTTTTATATATACAGCTTGTAAACTTTTTTCCATTCTGTAGGCTGATGTATTAATATGAATGTGCATGACTACAACTTGTGTGGGTGGTGCCACAGTATTTTTCAAGAGGTTACAGAAAAACTGTGTAGATTTGGCTCTCCTCATTGATCTTTATGTCTGTCTCAGGGATTGAACACTGGTCCTCAGGCTTGCACAGCCTAAGTATTTTGTAAAGATGAATAATGAATAAAACAAACTTTGTGTGAAATTGAATTTAATTTTCATCTGGATAGAATTGAAAGCAAACATTTACTATATGATTAAAATAAATTTGTAAATATGGTAAAAATGCCACATAGTCATGTCCTTGTGTGGCATAGCACTGTGCCCATACTGTTGATATATATTATCAATGGTAATGCTAGTTATGGTATTTCAACTGTAATGGCATTTACAAGTGAATGCTACATTAATGAAAGTGTTTTGTTAATTTATAGTAGTGCTCTCCTCAAACATTGGAAATTATTTTAACATCTACCTGCATGTGTGATTTGCAGTATCTACTAATGATTGCATTCTGAATGTCTCTGATGGTTCTACAATTGATAATTGGAATTTTTGTTTAAAAGAATTATATTTTATTTTTATTTCATTCATTTATTTTTACTTAATTAAAATATAATTATATAATTTCCCCTTATATTCTTCCTACCCTCCCCAATTTTGTCTTATCCCTGCCTAATAACATGGCTTCCACTTCTTAACGATTGTTGTTATATATACTATGCATACACATATACAGGAATCAGCATGTAAATAATATCTGCTGAGACAGTACTGTATTGTCTGCATGTATATGTTCTATTGCTGACTATTCTGTATCTAATAACCAGTCACAGGACTTATTCCTACGGAAGACTTTCCTCCTATCTTAGAAATAATTGTTTCTAGCTCTTCATCTTGAGGTTGGTCTACTTGCGATTCCCTGACCCAAATTGGAATGCTAACTCTTGTTGGAACAGCTAGGTTTGATCTAAGGAACTATGCTCTTGAGTTTGTACAGGTGAAGTTTACTTCTTATAGCAAGAAAGCACAATTTCACAGCAGACATTCTGGTCCTCAGTTTCATACAATTTTTCTACCACCATTTTCAAGATGTTTCCTCAGTCTTAGGAGAGAGCATCCATCTCAGTTAACAGTTCTCTGCATTTTGACTACTTGTAATGATATATAATGGTCACCCTCTGCTGAAAAGGGAAGCATTTTGAAGAATTGTAAATATACATATTTATCAGTGGATATACTCAAAAGTATTGAGAATATAGTTAGAAATTATATTGTTTTAGGAATGTTTTTGCTACATTTTATTGATGTAAGTTAGTGTGCATACACATGTACATACCATGGTACATGTTTCAAGGTCATAGGACAACTTGTGGAAATTAAGCATTTCCATCTACTGTGCAGGTTTCAGGGATCAAATATATTTCAAGATGCTTGAAAATAAGCCTGTTTATTCAGTGTGCTATTTCACAGCCCTGTGATCAATTTTAATAAACTATTTTAGAAGGTGAGAAAGGTAAATAAATCATTACCAGTTCTAAGAATCAGAGTTATGAATACATGCAATACACTGAGAATCATCGTTCTCTTTTCTAACCATTTTCTACATCATTCCAGAAATTTGCCAATGTATCCAGGCAGGTAATTGCTTACTAATTAAATGTACATATTCATATTCCTCTGTCCTTTGAAGGATAATATGACAGTCATTTTTGGTTTGGATTCTTTAATGGATGGTATGATGAAGAAATCATTTCTTTGTCAAATGAAAAAGTGGCAGTAAAATTCTTCAATTTTATTATACTGAAACAAAAATTTTAAAATTATTTCATTCCTATTGATAACTTTAAATAACATAAATTTTGTATTTCCTTTATTTTACAAATTATCATATTATTGTTAAACAACTTTTACATTTTTATTTGTGTTAAGCTGAAATAATTATATTTCTGTGATGGTGTTTGTCTTCTAGTCTTTTAAGTTATTACACACTTTGGCAAGGTAAAATTGAGTATTTTATATATTTTTTAAATCTACTCTTTACTCATATTTTGTCATTGATCATACTAGCTTAATTTTAACAGGTTCCAGGTTAATCTTTCAATGGAAAAACCTAGCATACTTTCTCTCTTCTGTGTTATTAGTTTACTCATTTCACTACACTGTCCATAAGTGTATTTTCTGCTGTGATTTTGTTTAAGAAGTTTCCAAAATGGATTCTTGAAAACGGAATGATCTGTATCACAACTAAATTATTCTCTATTCTTCTATACCTCTTTCTCATTTCTCTGAAACCGTCAGTTTAATAAACATATCATAAATTCTATTTTAGTGAAGTATTCCAGAGTATTCAAATCACCACATTTGAGCAAATAATATTTCTTACTAAAAACTAAACAAGATAAAACTGTTTAAGATTTTTTCATCCTGTATCTCATGTATATATTCTCTGTTACTCCATGTTGTTGAATTAAAATATGAGTTGTATGGAAAACTGTGAATAGGATTATTTTTTTCATTTTAATCAGTTACTTCTCCAATTTCAGAACTATCAATTTTCAAACTTGCAAAAGCTATGGCTCCTCATAAAATTTATAAGAATTTGAAGTAATGTCATATTGTTTGATAAGGAAACTTTAAAAGACATATTATGTTTAGATGGCTTTCAGTTCTGTCATCGCCTCTGACAACAACAATGCCTTTAATATTGAAAAAATTCAGAATATTTATATTATTGAAAAAATATTTATACAATATAATTTGATCATATTGTTACCCCTCCATAGATTCTTCTTATCTCCTTGGAGAGACTTAGCAAGTGTTCTATTGTTGTGAAGAGACACCATGACCATTGTGAATCTTAGGGTAAAAAAAGCATTTAATTGGTGGCTTGCTTATAATTTCAAAGGTTTATTCCATTATCATCATGACAAAAACATGGTGGCACATGGACAGACATTGTGCTTGAGAAGTAGTTGCAAATTCAACATCTGGATTTACAGGCAGCAGGAAGAGAGAGGTCAAGCCTGGGAATTTGAAACCTCAAAATCCATCCCCAGGAACACACTTCCTTCAACAAGGCCTTGCTTAACCCAACAAAGCCATACCACTTCCTGATGAGAAACCATTCAAATATATGAGCCTATGGCAGACATTTGTATTCAATCACTACATTCCATATTCACCAAGATCTCTCCAAAACATGCCCCCAAAATAACACAACAGCAACAAAAATAAAAGTCAATGCATACAACAAAATGAATAACATAATGGAGATTATTTTTCTCCACTAGTTTGGGAACTAGTGTAAAACTTAGAGTTCTACCAAAATAGATATCCAATTTTCATTTGGTTAATTAAGAATATTTGATGCTCCTATAAGAACCTGGCCTGGAAAATATCGAAGTGTGTTTTATACCTTTGAAATTAGTTTTTTACATTGCTTTATGCCTTTCATCATCATGAAATGTGAAAAGAAAGGATGCTGGTATTGATGAAAGTATCTGACTCAGATACTTTTCTATGCAAAACACTATGAAGAAAGCAACTTATAAAAAAAAAGCATTTAGTTTTGGGACTCATGTTTCTAGAGTATCGGAATCTCTGACCATCATAGCTGGTAACATGGCAGGAGCAAGATAGATACGGTGCTGTAGCAGTAGCTGAGAGCTTACATATTGAGACAAGCATAGGGCAGAGAAAGGGAGATATGAGAGGGGGGGTGGATGGGGAAGAGGAGGATGAGGGAGAGAGAGAGAGAGAGAGAGAGAGAGAGAGAGAGAGAGAGAGAGAGACTGACTCAGAAAAACTAACTGGGAATGATACAAACTTTTGAAATCTCAAATACTACCTCCAGGGACACGCCTTCAACAACAAGGCCCTGTGTCCTAATCCTTTCTAAACATTTTCATCAAAACTCAGTGCCCATGGTGACCATTCTCACCAAAAACAAAACAACCACAAAACACTCCAAACTTTTCCTCTCTCATGATGTAGAAAAGATAAGATCTCAACTAGTTCTTGTTTAGGACAATTTTATTACCATCTGAAGGTCTAGCAACAGAAAGCTTCCAGATGGCAGTAGCCTCTCTGTGTCAAAATGCACTAATCTGAAGCCAGGTCCTCTTTGGTGTCATTTGGCCTTTGTCAATGAATAGGCTAATGTATAAAGTCTGGACATTTCACAGGTACAAAGTACTGTGCAGGGAAAGTTTCCTTAAATTTATATCATAATTGAATACGATAACTGCTTACTTTTGTGTCTTACTCTTAGTTTCTCAGAAGTGTCCTATATCCTAATACTATTTCAGCAAATATTTCTCGAAAATGCAACTCTCATAACTTAATCATAGATTATTATTATTTTTAAAAACAAACAAGGTTAAAACTACTATGGCAGTTTGAATAATAGTCCTAAAGTCTCATATATTGAACACTTAGTCACCAGAGTTACCTTGGTCACGGTGTCTCTTCTCAGTCACAGAAGAGTAAGACACCTATCATCTTATATTTTACATTTTAAGCTTCACAGGTAGCCTTTCCATTACCTAAAATCATCAGAAGAAAAACAGTGTTAAGATCTCAGTAATGCATTTAGTATGATTTAATGGTTTAAATTTCAACTTTACTTAATAAAACCAAGCCAATCTCCTCCCCTCCCCAAAAAAGTCAAAAACAATCTTGATTCAGAATTTCTATGTGTGAGTGGGCTTTTCTAGACATAGATTTGCAAGGCCCAAAAGCTTAAGGTTACCAAGCAGTCACAGTCAGCAAAGATTGATGTGGGACAATGGTCTCACATAAGTAATGATTAAATACACAGAGTGACGTGAAAACAAGCAACATTAACACATATAAGTTGACAACACATATCAAAGAACAATGAAAAATCTAAGAGAGATGAAAAAGTATAAAAACTAATATAATTGAACCCTACTTTTTGGCATTTTTTAAAATAGGGACATAGCAAAAATTTTTTAAAATAACAAGGTAACTATTATAAGACTGTTTATTTCACTAAGCTATCATGAGCCCAACTAATGGAAGGCACACAAAATATACGCATTTACTGGACCAAGAAATGAAATAATCACGCAATTTTCATAAATTACCTAATCAGTCAGGAATAGGTAAACTACGGTTTGTCTCTGACTCTGGTTTTGGTATTGGCCTTGATTTTGTGCTGGCAAATCTTCACTCTCATGACTTTGTTACCCTCCAGGCTTCATGTTATCTCACTTTCTTGGAAGTTTATTTTTTTCTTCTTGTTACCAACAAGTAATTGTTTCTTTTTGTAGATCTTGTATTTTGGGTACTCTGGGATTCCTTTTCTTTTTTTTTTTTTTTTGGTTTTTCAAGACAGGGTTTCTCTATGTAGTCCTGGCTATCCTGGAACTCACTCTGTAGACCAGACTGGCCTCGAACTCAGTAATCTGCCTGCCTCTGCCTCACAAGTGCTGGGATTAAAGGCATGCACCACCACTGCCTGGCCGGACTTCCTTTTCAAAAGTAGTTGGTGCAGTAATGTTTCGGAAAAGAAACCAATAATGCCCAGTATATGATTCCTGGGAGAGCCAACTAGCCTAAAAATTCTGCCCTTGTTTCTCATAGACTATTTTATGGTCTTTCTGGATAGTTCTGAGTCAACTGTAAGCACTTTTAGTTCATAGCCCTAATATTTCTGGCCTCAACACTTTTGCTTTAGCACACCCTTAAGCTCTAAAGTCTGTTATCACTATAACATCTGGAGTAACTTCCATTTTTTCCTCTGAGCCATTTCCCTTACTGCATACAGAAAGCCTCAGTAAAGAAATAAAGTAATGATAAGATCAACCAAGAATAAAAGAAAAAAAAAGAAAATGTCACATAGCAGAACAAATTTAGAATAAGAAAATATTGAAATTATCAAGATTTCTTGTATTATGATATTATCTAGGACAAAAGATACTATTTGCTCTTATTAAAACAGCCTAAAATATCATAATGTTTTGTACTCTTAAATGTTAGCTCTTGCATTTTTTAACAAGCAATTTTCATTTTTAACAGTTGAACAACCAAAAAAAAAAAAAAAAAGAGAAAGAAGAAAGAAAGTCAGAGTCAGTTATGTAGAGTAATTCAAATGCTACAACCTGGATGTTCTGCCAAGGAGATCACATCCAAAGATCTCTTCCTAGGTTTGTGTGATCTGGCTGGAATGGCACACCTTTAATTCCTCTGGGTGGTATATAGATATACATTTAGTATATTCCTTTAATCCTAAACAATGGAGGTAAAGTTATTTTGTAGAAGGAAGCCATGTTTGAAAGTGATGTCTAATTGAGGGACAGATAAAGGGATGAATCATAGAAACATTTGACAAAATGAGTTGCAGATAGGATATGCCTAACTCATATAACAATAATACAGGAAAGATAGGGGACTTAAGAGATCATAGGTATCAGTAACAGTGTGTGCGTGTGTGTGTGTGTGTGAGTGTGTGTGTGGGGGGAGGAAGGAGGGATGGAGGGAGAGAGGGAGGGGAGGGAGGGAGGAGAAGGGAGGGAGGGAGAGAGAGAGAGAGAGAGAGAGAGAGAGAGAGAGAGAGAGAGAGCACGTCTACTGGTTCATTTTTAAAGGGAAATTGGTTGCAGATAAAGACAGAATGATCCAGAAAATAAGAAGCAACCAGAAGGTTAGAACAGATTCCTAGAGTTAGTTTGAGGCCAAACAGAGAAATTCAGAGAGAAGCCATTTTGAATCAGTTGGGTTGGAGAAGAATTTGAGCAGCTGAGTTGAACCAGGGAGACAAAGTTCAGAAAGAACAGAAATGGTGAACTTATTTAGCCAGCAAGCCACTGAGAAAATAGTTACATCTGGTGAATAAAAGTTACATTTACAGAAAAATTGCATCAAACAAATGAATAAAGTACCTAAATGAGAAGTATATTAAAAACAAGTAAACTGTCAAATAAAGAAACTTCTTTATACTCTGCTGTCATAACTATTATAAATTGCCCCATGTTTCAGTCAATGTAGACACTATATGTTGTGGGGAGCAGTACATTCATGCCTAATTCTCTATCTCTGCAGTGTGACTTGAAGTATCATTTATTTAGAGCAACCAAAATAGCAATTAGAATGTAACAGTATTAGTAAGGCAACATAACCCATAGTACTCAGTAGCAGGTATGGTAACAACTGGTTAAGTCTGATAGATATGAAATGAAAAAGATGGACATAAATACTGGTATGTGAAAATAAAATGTCTTAAGAGAGAGACACACACACACTTTAATGTTAAAAATTAGCTTATGGATAATTGGGGATATTTGGTGCTACTATTGGAAAGATAACTTTATCTAAAAATTAACTAATTCAATAGACGTCTCAGAATAGTGGAATACATTATCATAAGTAAGAATTAACTAGAAAAAGGTTTTGATCCATATCAAAATTAATTTAAATTTCTCAGTTTTCCAGGTTAGTATTACACCCACAAATACAGAATTTTCTTCTGAAAACAAATAATAGCAATATATGTGGACTTTAAAACTTTGGAGATTCTTGACATGGATATAATAAGATTCAAAGTTCTAATCCCAAAAACTGCTTTTTTAACAGTAAAGAAAGACATTAGCTTTGCTTGGGAAAGTGGCTATGGCTCTTCTGTGAACAGTTGAGATATCAACTGCCCCAACTGTTTATTATTTTTCCTTCAAACTATACTTATGGTAGAATAAAGTGACATTTCCCTTAATTTAAGGATTAAAACATTCTTTTCTTTCTCATAATATCTATTTAAGGAGAATGAAAGAAATGCAACCTTTTTTTTTAGTGACAATTAGTCAGTAGCAAATTTAGCAACACAATATATTTGTCACCTAGCATAAAAGGGAAGGCCTTTTGAGTTGCTATGAATGTGAATTCCTGAGGTACTACTATAAATGATTATATTGCTACATATAAGTCAATATATTAACCTTATGCTATTGACCAAACTAAATAGATGAGTCTTTCATTACAGTAGTAACAAAAACAACAATAACAACAACAATGAAAAGACATAGTGTCATTAAGTCTATTAGAAAATAGAAATGACTAACTACATCTTTAAAAATAAAAAAATTATACATATTCTAGAATTGATCACTTACATTCAAACACTGACAAAATCTATGTTAAAGTACTAACAATGCAATCATAGAAAAAAATACTATGCTTTTAATTCATTTGGACTTGCTTTTGATCTTAATGCCAGACTTCAATATGTAAGACTTAATTATGTGGTTTGTAAGACTTAAATTATTCATGTATAAAATGTTATGGCACAAAAGATCTTAGTACATTTAAGTATTTATTTACCTTTAATTATGTTTCTGCATAGCATATGTTTAGGTTAATTCAATCTAAACAAGAAATTAGTTCAACTGTATATGTTATATATCATGCAATCTGTAATACAACTTGTAAAAAGTATGGATTGAATTCAACCATGAAACTAAATTGTGTCTTAGATACATTAAGATGCTATATGAATATAACCTTAGGAAAATAGCAGTTGTATGAAGCTACTTAGTGGTATATACTGTCAATCAACAGTTTAATCAAGTTTAAAAGAATATGTTTTTCCTTTAAAATGGAATGAATTAAGCTTCTTTGTATTATTTATTTGAAAAATGTAAGGAACAATCATTAATTGCAGTTCCTTTTCTCTGTATTTCTGTAACTTACTAATCAAATATACAAGCAAGATTCTCCTAGGATAAGTCTCCACCTTTGTATTTAGGGGAAATAAACTTTCATTTACTAACTGTATGATCAAGTGTTACTAAGAGAGCAGTCATATTTTTCTTCTCCCATTTCTGTCTGATGATGGATTTGCATGAAGAAAAATAGTTGGCTCAAGGTAGGCCAGTGATTAAATTTCAACCCCACATAGTTCATGTGAATTGTTTATGCATTGTATTAGGTAGGATATCCAGAGAAAGAGAATGAATAATACATAATCTACACATAGAGACAGACTGAACTTAATAAATTTACTGATGAGGTTATGGTTACATATATCAGAAATCAACAAGATAGGCCAGTGGGCTAAAGACTCCAGGTAAACCTCTTTTTTTTTAAACACTACGTGTCCACCAAATTTGATTATTAGAAATGTAGTCCTTAAGGCCATGATTAATGGTGTTTGTAGGTGAAATCTCTGCAAAATAATTAAATTTGGTTTAGGTCATGAGAGTAGGGGCCCTGTGAGTGCATTAGTGACTTAATAAACACAAGGAGAAAGGCCAGGGCAGAGACGATTGCCCTCTTTCATCATGTTCTCTTCGAACTAGTGTGGAAACATATAGAATAATGACTAGTAAAATAGACATCAATAAACAAAGCCTTAAGCCTTTTGACCTTATTCTCAAGAGGTATACCTTTAATAAACATTCATAATTTATAAATTACATGTGATATTGTATGCAACCATGCCAAGAACAAAAACATGTGCTGGAAGTTTCTTGCAGCCACATTTTTGTTGTATGGATAAGGTATTCTGGAAAAATATATATGTGTGTGTGTGTGTGTGTGTGTGTGTGTGTGTGTGAGAGAGAGAGAGAGAGAGAGAGAAAGAGAGAGCAATCAATAGCTTCCCTTCCTTCTATATGATGACTGACTAGAAAAGTTAGTACTTCCTTGTAATACATGATCTAAACAATTCATTGTTACAGTCCAATTAGATTATAATAGAAACAAAAATTTTTTCCCGTGCATTGTTTGATTTGAGATCTGTACTCTTGTTTTTATAGTGTAGAATAAGAAAAATCCTCGAAGGAAAATATTAAATGGTAGACTTTTAGTTTAGTATCAGTATGTGGCTACAACAAATGAAGGATAAAAGCAATACACTACTGCATTACAAAGGTCCTACATTCCTGCTATAATAACTATATGTCATGACTTCGCGCTGAGAATATAAACTTCATTTAATCTAATGTCATACCACTTAGAAGAGGACTAGATAGAAGAATACACTATGTCAGTTCTCTTATTGTTAGCTTTCAATTAAAGAAAAAAACCTCTTCTTAGCATTGAAATATTGAGAACTTACAACTTCCCTTCTGTATTAGGTTCGATTCTGTTGCTGTGAGAAACAATATGGGGAATAGCAATAGGGGAAACAGGGGAAGATTAATTTCATTTGCTTTCTAGTTTAGAGTTCACAATCAAGGCAACTAAGGGTAAAACTCAAGGAAGTTTCAGAAACAGAGTCCATGAAAGAAAGCTTCCTCAGGAGTTAATGGTGACATCATCAGAAATAAGGAAGGCAGGTCACTATGCTTGGATTCAGGGTGAAGCTCTTTTTTAGTGGGCACTCTTATTGTTACATTTGAGATCTTGAATACTTTAAGCTTGTTTCCCATGGCTTGCTCAACTTGCTTTCTTTACAGCCCATGCCCACCTGCCCAACTATGGCATTGTCTACAAAGGGCTTAATCCTCCCCCATTAATGATTAATCAAGGACAAGCTCAACAAACAAACATGCACAGAGGATAGTCTAATGGAGGCAATTTCTCAACTGAGATTCCTTCTTTCAATATATACCTGTTTGTTCTAAGTTGATTAAACTAAATACCACACCTTCTTAAAACTCCCAAAGAAAATATATTCCTGGTTGAACTTCAGGTTTTGTGTGAGTTCCCCAAAAAACCATGTCATGTTACACTTGTGTAGTAGAATTACTTGCTGAGAGACCTAATTCATTCATTCTGAATCTGATATGTAATACCATTCCTATGGAGGAATGCTATGACAGACAATTTGATGGCATATTTCTCTATAAAAAGTTATAGTTGAAGTAATGAACACTCTAAACACTGTAATTTGGTCATTAAATAGTATAGGTACACATATTAAAACATCACACTGTATCCCATAAACATTTGTAATTATTTTTAATTAAAAATGAATCACTTTATAAATATAAACCTATCCTATGCTTATAGGTACTCTTCATAATAATATGTAGATAAACACTAATAAACTTTAAAATAAATTAGCCAGCATTAATTTTAACTTAATAGGTTATAAAAAGATTGATTGTATATTCCGATCAATTTGATGTCATCTGCTATCAGACTCAGGTTTGGTTTGATTTCAGTATGTATATTAATTTGCTAAAGTAGCCATAAGAAGTACGCTATATTGAGCAACTTCACAATTCTTGAGGTTAGCCTCCAGAAAGCAAGGTGTAGGTAGTGGCAATTCCTTTTAATGCTTGTGGAGAAAGGTCTTGCTTGTTTATTTTTCTCACCTTCTGCTAGTGCACCATGCACCGTGGTTTCCATAACTTTGCTTTGATATATAGATAATATTTCTCTGACATTTGTCTCTTTGTTCAAAGTTCTTCTTACAAGTATACAGATTACTTCAGTTCAGAACCTACTTTAGGAGTTAATTTTCATTGATTACATTTTATGAAGAAGTTGGCAGTCTTATGTACTAGATACTAAAGCTTTAGAAAAAATCCTGCAGAGGGGACATAATTCAACTGATACCTCTAAGTATCCGTCAGTATGGGTCTGGACATAAACACTCCCCTGTGTATTTTCATATGTGAATTAATTCAAAGCCTTCATTCACAGTAAGCGTTCCCAACAATTTTTTTTTTTTTTTTACTTTTGATAAATTGTCATATACATAAGACTGGTTCCAAAAGCCATCAAATACCAAATAAGCTTAAAGTTATTCTCCACATTCAGATTATAAGCAAGCTATAGTTTTTTTGTAAATCACAGTGTTATAAAAAGAATAAATCTGAATATTTACTGTATATGTTCATTCACAAATACTGTTTTAAAAATGCAGATTTAATATGTGGAGGAGATGCTTTGTTAGCCCACCTTGTCCTCTTGGTGGTTTTGGATTGCCAACACCTGTGTCTCTCTATCAGAAGACATTTTGTTTTGGCTACAAAAGTATATTCTTCAGTCTGTGGGCAAGAGTTAAAAGAGGAGTAAATTTCCAATGCTCCTCTATTAACTGTACTACTCACTGAAGGAACTGAGGAATGGGACTGCTTTAAGATTGAGTAGACTGAGAACATCTCATTGTGACTGAGCTTCAGTGACAACCAGGGCTTACGGGCTTATGTGTTTTTCTCTTAGTCTTCCCTGACTACTTTTCCTACTTTGTAACTGCTTTTCCTAGCTGTGTGTGATAATCAGTAGTCATGTCAACCCTCAAGGGATGGAGAATTTGCATTAAAGATGAATTGCAACTCTGAGTGTGTCTGGGGATTTCTAAAAAGTGGTACCTGAGCAGGGGAATAGAAATTCTTGATGTTGAAGGCACAGTTTTGTAGGCTGGGGACAGAGTTGAAGAGTGGGAATTAAGTTAGCATAGCACAGTACCCCCATATCATTTCTGACTACCACAATTATCTATTCTTCTCTCCATTTTTTCTTCTCAGCAAGACAAAAATGAAATATCTTTTAACCATTAAACATAAATGTATCTTTGGTATCCTAAGTTACATTTTAGGTGATTTGTTTTCAAGGTTGAAACATCTACTATTTCCATAGCAGAAATTACAAAAAAGATTATTGGAATTTTTTAGAAAATAATTATTCTTACATGATTATGTACTTTTGCAAACTTTTGCTTCAGGCTGAAATAGTGTAAGAATTACCAAGGGATTTTGTGGTACTCTCTAGACTCTTAATGAAATAAACCTTTCATGTGCTGGATCTGTTCTGTTCTTACATAACATTAAGATTTATGCTGTTGTGATATACATGTAGTATTACTAACACTTGCATGAAACTAATATCAATATTGTCGTAGACAATTTTCACATTCATGTCTCCCATGCCAGGTAAGTAAGTGCTTTTTGTAAAATATTTAATTAATGAGGAAGTACTGTAATTGCTTTCTTTAGTTTCCAAGGGATTTTTATGAAAATTGTGAAATATGTCACTAAAGGCATCCTGGCAACACACAATGACACATGCATGTTTTATAAGACATTTTAAATAGTGTAATGTGGAAACCATGCCATATTTCAGCCAAACTAACAAAATTACCCTCATGATTTGAAAATTCCTTTTACATCTTCCTGCATATGTCTATTTATTATATGACATTATGTGCTAGTGTACTATGAATTGGTAACGGTTTCTTGTTTTTTAAGTATGAAGTCATTAATCTGCATGATATTTACTTTTACTCCAATGAATTATTTTTTGTTTCCTAAGATAAACAAAATGCCAAGTACATATTTATATTGATAGCTTTCTTAATGTATTATTTTTTTCCATGACATATTACTATAACATTTGTTCTGCTAGTACATTTAGTAACTCAATATATTTAAAAAGTGTATGTTCATAATGCTCCCCAGAATATAAGGTGATTTTTCATGTCTACCTTGAGTAAACATGAAACTGGTCATAGTTATTGATTATTTTAAGAATTAAAATGATTAGACTAACAAACATAAATTCTTATTTGAAAATGACATAAAAGATAACATTTTCAATTATTAATTAAAATTCTATCTTGAAACACTTGATAGTTTCAGAAGAGTGATGTATTGTGAATGTTCTAAAGGCCTGCAGTCCTCATACTATTGTTTTGTGCTCACCACAAACTTTCCAGTAGAGACTTGTATGATGTACACTTAGTTCCAGCACTCTGGTGGCAGAGGCAGGTGGGACTCTGCATGTTTGAGGCCAGCTTGGTTTGCCCAGTGAATGTAAATTATCCAGACCTTCATAGTGAGACCCTGTGTCAACACTAATTAATTAATTAATTTAATTAAAGAGAGAAACTCCATGACACATGATGACTTTTGTTTCTTATCTCACCAATTGCTATAACCAGAATATTTGTATCATCCCTAAATCTACCCTTTGTGAGATGCACTTGAAGGAGAAAACTCTAGATGGGGATTAGATCTTGACCATAAAATTGTTGTGCATGGGTTTAGTGCCTTTATTTGGAAGAAAACATAAGACACATGATATATTTCTAATCCCTTTTGATTTTACAGTCACTAGGCCTTTGTTTTACAGCCAGTATTAGTAACTCTACCAGGAACTTAGTGACCAATGACTTCTGTGCTTCTAGGATTGTACCAAGTATCTATGAGTTGAACGGGCCATCATCCTATGATATACACTTCTTTTAGCAGCTTAGACAACTGTCACATTTGTCAGGACTTCAAAGTTCAAAATGCTATCTCATTGTTATTCATAGTTTCATTTGGTTGCCATCAGAGTATATTTTAACTCTTCTTTAGAATACAGATTAAGAATCATGGATTTTGTGGCATTTATCTATAGAAGGCAAAACAGCTTAATGACCTCTTCTAAATATAATTATAAATTCTATAAATGTCACTAGTAATCTGAAAAAGTATAAGTAATTGGAATTGGCTAAATTTTACCACTATGTGATTATTTCTGGTTTAGAGACTTCTTTTTAGGAAGTATTGTTTGTGTTCAATTCAACATATTCCATTTTTATACATGTATTTAAACATGGAAAAGACCACAGTGCTCTTAAAACTCATCTGTTCTTGAGAGTTATTGTATTATGCATTTATGTAGTGAGTTTAATAATTTAAGAATAATTTCTGTAGAATAGCAGCTTTAAAATACGTACTCTTGTAGTTATGTTTAATTATGAAATATTTTAGACTATAATAATGAACAAAATCTGACATTGTCTGAAAACTTTATGATGTTTTAATCTGAATCTTAAATAAGGAAATGAGAATAGGGTGATAAAAAAAATGAGGAGTATTTATTATTCACATTGGTTCAGTTGGGAGGATGTAAATGTTATTTCCTTGGCATGACACCCGCCCTCATGAATATCCATGAGTGAATCATACTGACAATTCGAAACATGTGTTCATATAACACTCACTAAAGTGTTGTATGATATTAAAAGGCCAAAAGCACAACAGACACTAAAAAAATATCACAAATTTGATATAAAATTTCTAAATATTGGATGTGAGCAGCACTACCTGTGTAATGACAACCATATTCAGATTAGAGATCCTAATTTGTCTCCTTTAAAAATTGAGAACACCACCTGTTTTCATTCTATTTTACATTAAAAGTGGCTTGATAGAATTAGGCAACACATACAGCCTTTGTTTTTAGCTGGCCCATTTGGAAAACAGGGTCATGGATGATAGCTTCCTGAGTGGGGCAGCAAAACGAATGGTAATGGAAAAACATTAAAAAGATTCAGATGTGCAGTTCCAAGAGGCATTCAAAAATGTGTGAGCGCATTGACATGCTTGATTATGCAAAAGCTGAGCTGTGCAAATCATAATAATAAGCTTTCTCATTAGATTTCCTGCATTTTCTGCTTCTTGATCAGCCAGAAATACCACCCAAGATTCCCTTCTGAACTGTACCATTTATGTGGTTCCAACTAAAAAAAGTACTAAGAGAAAAGTAAGCAGAAAAATAAAAAAGGAGGGCATAGTAAAAGAAGAGAATGTTCAAATTTCTGTTCAAAAAAATAGTCGTGCTTTTTCTTTAGACTAAGCTTGTAACAAAATTTTGCTTGGCAATTGCAGAAGTAAAAACATACCGCAGAAATTAAGTCACACCACAATCCAATAACTAAGTAAATACTATAATGTATCTATTTTTAAAAATGAACCATTCAAAAGTAATTCTGCTTGGCTAATTGAATCGTTAATTCATTTAACTCCTTACTTTTTTTCCTTTCCTCAGTGAGAATCAGTGCCATCTTGAGTAAATCATATTGACAGATGAGAATTATTTGAAATAAACAACTTCACAGTCACAGTTAGGCCAAGATATTAGAAAGTATTTTACTGGTTCAAAACTTCTGTCTGTCTTGAGCTCATATAAATAAACATAGTTACTAACAAGAAAACGAAGAGTCTACCCAAAACCATTTCTCATAGGTCAACAATAGCAGAATGATTTTGTATAAAATTCCAGACCTTATTATGTTTTTCAGTTCCGTATCAGTGATAACAGTGACCAGGAAACCATGAAGATTTTCAGTCTGTGTGCACATGTCTGTATGAACATTCACAAAAATGTGTTCTACTTTCTAATGTTAAGGGTAGAGTTATTATTTCTTCATTCATGATAGAGTTCACAGTTTGCTTGATTGACCCAGAATATCTATATTTTTAATGCTGGTCTTATTTTTGTGAGGTTTACACTGAGAGACTCAAAATAAGAGAGACAGAGTAGATAATTACAACTACCCAATCCCATGACATTATAGCTACCATATTTTTGAGATTCTTGGTCTTAAGAAAACCACAAGACAAATGTCTCATCCTCACTTGTTCAACACTGATTACTTGCCCTTTTGGACAAAGAATTTTCACTACATTCTACCCCTAAATGAAGAACTACAACCAAACAATAGCTGATGAGAAAGGGAGGATTAGTTTTCTTTCATCAAGTGTGAGTTTCCTGATAGGTGATATAACAATCTTAATCTTAAACAATCCTTAAACATATGAACAGATGAGAAATACTCTATGAGTTTCTGCGTGTCTCTCTGTCTCCATCAGTCTACCATCTACTTATGTATCTATGTGCCTATCTATGTATCTATCTACCTATTTATCTATGTATGTATGTATGTATCTATCTATCTATCTATCTATCTATCTATCTATCTATCTATCATCTATCTATCTATCATCTAATCTATCATTAATCTTCTACCTATCTATCATCTATCTATTTATATATCATCTATCATACATCTATTTATACATATTTTAAAAAGAATGAATAATAGGTATAGTATGATGTACTACCTGAAATCCTAATAGCTCTAAATATAAAATAAATAGAAGTCCTCTCAGGAAATGCAACATTTTTCTGGAGGGCATGATAGCATAAAAAGAGACAGAAAAGGTGAGTACAACAATAACTTAAACTAGATCTGTGTCTACTCTTTGAGAGATTTTAGAGTAATAAAAATGGATTTAGTAAAATTTTATTTTAAAAGATAAAAGAAAGAAGAGAAAGAGAGCTAGAAGCAGCAAACACTAGGGACCACACTGGCCTACTGAGCACATGCCATTACTAAATTTGAATACTGAAACATCATACATCTCATTCTTCTTAATGTGTCCTAGATATAAAAATCATTTACTCAATTATCATTTACTCAATTATTTTTAGATATAAAAATCATTTACTCAATTATTTAACCACCATGTTTATATTTAACACAACAGATCATTTTGCCTCCAACATTCTGTAAAAAATTCCTTGTGGTTTTATTTTCATAGGATGTTCAAGATATATAATATTTGGTGCAAAGGAATGACTTGCCTTGATGGGTTGGCTCTTAAGTTTACCATATATATGTTTTTTTCATTTTCCTAAAATTTAGTCTACAGAAAATGTATACAATCAGTAAAATTTCTCTAACTCTTCTACTCTTCTTTCCCTTTTTGTTTCTCCTTATCACTTTTTCTCACTCTCAATTTATATACACTCAAAATTGAATAAAGAGATAAAAAATAAAAGGTTGCATTTTTAAATGAAGTTGACAAATTAATAACTAAATGAAATTTGACTCAAATTCTTTCATAGAGATAATTTTCTAGGTATAAGAGAACATATTTTGAATATAAACTTCTAAATCAGTAATGCTTAGCACAATGTGCTCATGTTTAAAGACCCATATTTCTTTAAAAATTAAACAACTTTTCTTTGATTTTAGGTAGTTATATCCTTGATTTACCTAAAAAAATGCTAATACACTATTAAATCTGTTATAACTTTCAAAATTATGCCTCTTAACTCTGTAAGAGTTTCTTTATGGATTTAATGTTTATTTGGATTGTTCACTCAAGTGACAAAATCTCATGATTTCTGTTTTTGATGGAATTCACACACACACACACATACACACACACACACACACACACACACACACACACACACACACAGCCATAATAAGAAAATGAAGGAAAACATTCTAATCTGTCTTTCACCAAAAGCTTTGCTATAAAGGTTGTTTTTCCATAAGACTCTGACCTTTGAGTCTTCTATCAGGTGCCTCTGAAATATTCTAATAAATATTTAGAGGCACACCCTACCGAGTCTTAAAATGCATTCTAGTTACTCTAAGTTGCATATCTTAGGGGCCTCATCAATGAAGAAAACCTTAATTTCTTTTTTCTTACTTGTTTCTCATTTTCAATGCATTTTGAAATCTTGATATCCTATTAAAACAGAGCAGTGTAGGGGAGCTGCATCTGGGACTCCTTTAATCTAATTTTCTGAGATTATTTTACTAATATCCAGTCAATTAAGACCTAGTAGAGCTCCTGATGTTACAATCGCATGTTACCATTTGCACACTGATTTAGTTGCTTAATTTAATTTTGTAAAATGATACCAATGACTCCAATTAATATTAACTCTACAAACAATTAATTTAACATTAAGAATTAGTAGCTTAGATTACTCACACTTCCAGTGATGTATGGAGATTAAATTTTTATTTGAATGTAACAAAAAGCTTAGAAACAGGAAGGTAGTAGAAATCTAGATTTGAACAGTACTTTTGTTCAAAGAATTCTTTGTATTAGTGAAAAACACTGGTAAAATTTCCCAGTGAGGAACAAAAATGCCTTCATATGCTATGATTAGCATGAATAGTTAATGTAAAGAATAAATGATAAGCCAGGCTGTGGTGGTGCATATCTCTTCCAAGCACTCAGGAGGCAGAGGCGGGCCAATCTCTTCAAGTTGGAGGCCACCCTGGTCTGCAGAAGGAGTTCCAGGACAATCATGACTACACAGAGAAACCTTGTTTTGAAAATATAATTTAAAAATTATATTAAGAAGAGTATCTGATAAGGGATATGTTGGATTGCATAAGTGGACAGCTTAGATAATATTAAATATTGTTTTCTTTAGAGGAGAGTATAGAATTTTAAAATTTTAAGATAATATAATAAGATAAAACCTTAAACTCACCCTAAAATTAGAGTATTTCCTAAATTCCATTTTAATGGCCAGTGTTTGTACTCACAGAACAAGCAGTACTTCTATTTGAAATCAGCAGCACAGAGGTTTTCTATAAATGTGTTAAGTTCATTGTGACTTCCTCCACAATTCTGTCCAAAAGAAACACTCTTTTGAGTGTTTTGATAGTCTTGTCTTTGTGGTGCTACAAAGGAAAATTCAATACAATGTCTGTTATAGAAACACTTATTTCACCTGAGGCACATAGAAGTTTCTAGATGTGTAAGTAGAAAAGCTGGAGTTTCAGAAGAAGAAACATGTAAAGAAAATTTATTATTTTTTGTGTATTTCAAAATTTTGAAGATGAGTTCTATAGGCTGCCTGTAACTACATGGGAATCCCTTTTGCTAAGTGTGGACATTTTTTCCTGAGAAATTTTTTAGGAGATGTATACCACGCCTTCTCTGCCTATGGTATTATATATTTCTCCTCCTTCTATGCCTATAATCAAAATCTTAGGTATTTCCACGGTGTTTAAAAGTCATTCATATCCTCATTAATGAATTGTTATGAAATTAAGAATTAATTAATTAAGAAGAAAATAATGGTAAATGAATGGAAACCATAAACCAAGCAGCATACTGTAAAGAAGAGCTTTGAATCATAAGTACAATTATAAATAAGAGGGAATGTGCCACAAAAATTATTGTTACAATAATTCAGAGGTTTTAAATTATTTAAAAAGTGACAATAGACACATTTGTGTGTTTTTTTCTTTCTTTATGGTAAAGGTTATCCACTGAAAATTTTGTAAAAGACAGCAATTGTATTCTAAAGAATTTAGGACAATATCTGCCACAGGATAAGTCTTAGTGAGTATGAGCACCTGCATTTATAGAAAGGTTAATTTGACAATACTGCTTTAGGAAGTAGAACACTTCAAGCTGTTCATGGAAGAAATGTTAATATAGTTGTTATTTTAAGGTGTGTTTTAAATTCTTTAAACAGAGTCATGTGTTAATCTGTAATATTGTCATTATAACCTTGCAAAAAGAGGTTATCTGGGGTCTGGTGATTGATAAAGCTGGAACAAAATGAATGTCATATCCATGTTCAAATCACACAACTATTGTCAGTCGCATGTGCAAATCAGGAAGGGATGATGAGAGTTTGTCTGCATAACTTTTCCTTTCTATTTTGCCAATTCTATTATTGTTGAATAACAGGAATAGTAAACAACCATTTATTATATAATGAGTGAAGACCTTACTATGCTAACTGAGGATGTAGACATTCAGTAAAATTCTTCTCATTGAGAAGCCCAGCATTTGTTTTAGAATCTAAGCAGAGACTGTCCTAACAGGACTCAGAAGTTGGGTCTAATTCTTATTGACATTGGCATGGAACTGTGCCTCAGGGCAGTGTCACCAGCACAGTGGTGAATAATTGTTTTTTCTTTTTTTCTGTGTTTGTAGTATCTTTATTAACAATATATGAATGGTATGGAGATCTAAGTGCCCGTTAACATTTGATTAAACACATTGCAGTAAACCTACATATCATATTTTCAGTCTGTGATTTCTTAATTGGATATTTTATTTATTTACATTTCAGATGTCATCCCCTTTCCCCATCCCCCCATAGAAACACCCTATCCCATCCCCCCTCCCTTTTGCTTTTATACCATTTTAATTACATGTAAGTATTAAGGTCAGTTCTAGGTTGAGGAACTAGCAATACAATAGATGCAAATATTCAAGGAACAAACAAGACAATAAACACAAATAGTCAAAGAACAAGCAAGGCAGTAAACAAAGTTCAGTGTTCACTCCCATGATCACTGTTTCTAAAGGCTCATCAGGATGATGAAAATATCTGAGCCTACTTCCCTGTCCTAGCCCAAAGTCATTTTCATGTCTGAAGCTTACTTTTTTGTTCTAGCCTAAGATTTATATTACTGCCAGAAATTACATCTTTTAGCCTAAGATTTAGATTCCTGCCTGAAATTGCTTCTTTGTTCTAGACTAACATCAGATTTCTGCCTGGAGCCCATTTCCTTGTCCTTGGCCAATGTCATATTCCTGCCAAACAGCCCATTTTCTTGTCCTTGGCCAATGATAGATTCTTGCCAAGCAGTCTCAAATGCTCTCCTCTTTCCCCCCTTTTATATTTCATAAATAAGACGGAGTCTGTCTTAGGTCATTCTGACAAGAATGCCTTCCTTACTCATCATGGAATATGCATTATCAAAAGCAATGCACTTCTGTCTTAGGTTGGTAAGGCTCTGTGCAGAATATTACAAGCTAGTAGCGCTGCTTCTGCAATTGCTTTGACACAAGAAGTTAAAACAGTTACTTTTCTTAATTATTTAGCAAAAAGAAAATGTTACTAATGTGTTGAGTATACAAGAGGACTTAGATAGGCATTTGGGACAATGAATTGATGCTCTTTATCCTGTTCAAATTATTGGAAGGAAGTTCAGAGTTTGTGAGTAAAGAGTCATCTTGAGTGTCATGTCAAATACTATTGGATTCATGTTACTTCTAAAATTTACTATGATAGTCATTATAATTAGGAAAAAGACACTAGCAGTGTATTTGGTATAATTCTAACACCTTTCTGGATGTTTTAACTTTGCATAGTGAGCTTATGAATTTAAAGAATGCTGCTCTGCTGAGCATTGATACAGCAGATACTGCTACTAAAATTACCCATGGCCTGAGGTCAGTATTTCTAGTTTAGTCAGTTTCAAAAATGGCATATATAGCTTGATCATGCTAGCTATTTTTTCATGGGAATACTTTTATTCCTGTCCATCATGTTAAAGCTTGTCTTTAACAACATCAACACGTTGGCAGCCAAAGTAACTGTAACTGAAAATGGACTACCAGACAGAGTTACTAATTTAACAGGCTGGCAAGTCAAGGATGAATAATTGGTTTTAATATCAACTCTTTCTCTTTTGATTGCCATCTCCTTGCTTCCAGTAGCCCATCTTGTTACTCTTTGTCTGAAAACATCTGTAAGCAGATTATTTCATGGTTCTTGCTATTTTTTTTTTTGCAGGTTTTACTCATCATTTTATTTGAGATTTTAATATAATTACTTTTATCTTCCAGTATATCCTTCCAAATATTCCTATATAGTGCTCTACTCATTACTTCAAATAAATGTCCTCTTTTTTTCTGTTTTACATGCACGTGTGTGTGTGTGTGTGTGTGTGTGTGTGTGTGTGTGTGTGTATCCCCAAACATAAGCTGATTAGTCTGCATAATGTTACTTGCATGTATATTTTGACTGATCTTTGGGCACCAGGCCACCAATTGGTATGTTTTTCCTTGGGTAAAACCACCTCTCCCGTGGCCAATGTTCCTTGTTATTCCATAGTTCTTTTTGGAGAATGGGACTTTTCCCTGTCATTTCAGTCACATCTGCCAGTGTCTTTCCTTTCATCTCACATTTTGGGAGTCATATTGGTGAGATTTTATGGATGTGGTTTCTGAGATCACTAGAAGATATAATTGCACTGGAAAGTCCTTTGCCTTCTGGCTGTTAGAATCTTTGTGCCCTCTCCTCCACAATGCTTTCTGAGCCTTAGATGTTTGAATGTTTTGTCAGTGAATCCATTGGAATTGGAATTGGAATTGTGATTCACTACTCTGCTTTTTGATTGACTATGATTTTCCGCAGCAGTCTCTGTCTATGACATACATACATTTTCTGGATGAGGGCCAAAGGCTGCATTTATCTGTGTTTATATGGACAAACAGGTTGATAGGTCATTTTTATAGATTATGTTCATTTAATAAACTAATGATTGTAGTTTTTTAATAACCACTAATTCACTAGTAATGAGAAGTTAACTAGGTTTTCAGTACCAGACATGATCTCTGTTTTATTGAGCGGGTCTTAAGACTAATAAGTGAGCTGATAGTTACCATGAAAGTATCTGTCATGATAATATCCTTAGTGTTATCATGCTGACAGTTGATGCAGTTCATAAGTATCATAGTTGGGTGTAACTGTTGGTAGCCTCCTTTCTTAGGAACCTTGCATAATGCCTATTGGTACCATGTAAGCTAGCCCTAAGGGGATGTTCATTTAACTCAGTTCCAGATCACTGATTTCTGAACCCTACTTCTGAAGAGCATAGTATATTAAAATTTAGACTTATTCTCCACCCTTGGGGGTAACCAAGAACAACAAAACTAGGCTGTGTGTTTTTGGATTCTCTTGTACAACTGTGGCAAACTACTTAAAAGAAGGCTTTTCATGTCTGGTACTTGTGTTTTTATTAGAAGGTCTTAGACTCTTGGAGATAGCACCATCATTCCAGATTAGAAAAAATCATTAACATTATGGGTGTATCTTTATATAAAGAAATAAATATTTGCTATCTGATTTAAAGACTTTGTTATTTAACATTATTTATTGTAAAATATGTACTACTCACAGATGATCATTTCAACTTCTGTTGAACATAGTGCAATGTTTGATTACATGTTATTTTTTAATTAGTGTATTTGTACCCAAATAAAAAGGAAATGATTCAAAGTGAATAAAATGCCAATATCATATAACTTATACTTGCTGTTACTAAATATAAAGACCATATAGACATCCTTTTAAACCCATTTGAAAATGAATTAAATAGATGTTTCTGCTCTTATTTCAGACTTGTCTATTTAAAGTGCCTTGGTTTATTATTCAAAAGAAAATTTAAACTTACTCTGTTAGCTGGTAAAAGAAGCAATATAATTACAGTAACTTTGGCTCATGAACCACAACTTGACATGAAAATTCTGAAAACCAGGAAGCTAGAGTAATTATGCAGAAAGGAGGTAGAATATGTGGGTTTTGTTTGTTCAGTGAAAAAAATAAATCTCTCACCTTTATGGACGTGAGAGTTGTGATTTAATTGTGGGTTTTCTTGTCTGCAACTCCGAAGAGCACTTTGTTCCTCTTAAGGAGGTAGAATTCCTTATCATCCTGTCAACATCTGTCCATTAGTTCATCTGGAACACAGAGCTGCTTTGTGTTGGCATACTCTCCCTCAAACTTCTGCTTTTCAACTGAAATGGCAGACAGCTAAAGTGCATTGAGGGTGTTTTAAGGTCACAATCAAAACTGGAAACAAACAGAGGCTATTACTCCCAATGGACCACACTCTCTCTTCTGCTTCTATGAGACACCGGTATTTGTAAGAGGAGAAAAGAACAACTTCAGTTCTTCATTACAGTTGAGGATAAACTTTTCTCCAATCCCAGTAGATATGCTCGTTAAAGAATGAATCTATTTGTACACATTTTGGTGTGTGAAAACTGTGCATCTGACTCAAAAAATATTTTCCCAATTGTTTTCTGAAAAATAAAACCCATCTACAAATATTAAATAACATGTATCCTCTTACTTGGTGTGACATTAGTGTCTAGTAAAGCATTTAAAATTCATTTCAGTGATAACGACAAATATTTCCCTAATAAAAATCTACTTGAAAAGGCATTCTAAATAATATAAAGCTAGCAAAAACTGTCTGTTTTGCCAATGTGAACTCAATGTTTTATTGTGTGATTTTCATATACAAAGACTCAGGGAATCACATTTTATTTCATTGTAGTTCTTCTCTAATATTCGGAGATCCTAAAAATAGCTCCAGCATTGTCATTGTATGTACTGTATTTTATGTGTTTTCAACTTTTTAAAAAATTTTCTGCATCAGCTCGTTTTTATTATTCCAATTTGTGCATCAATTCCTTTTGTAGCAAGTCTTCTTTGCTTACCAGACCTCATAGCAAGTGTGGATTCTCATGTGCTTAGGAGAGATTCATACATTTTCCTTTACCTGTAGCCACCAGCCTTTTTACCCAGCCTCTGTGTTCCCAGGATAATGACTCTGAGACTTAATTATTTATGAATAAATGCCTAGACCATAAACTTTGGCTCCCTCCCCAACTAGCTCATAACTTATATAACCTGTTCATTCTAGTCTATGTCTGCCCCATGGTTGGAGACTTCTCCTCAGTTTCTTGCATCCATTCCTCAGAGTTCAAGGTGAATCTCCCACTCTGGACTCTGTCCCAGAATCTCCATGGGATGTCTCACCTATTATTTCCTGCCTCAGCTAATAGAAACAGCTTTTTATTGACAGAGGATGTTTCCACACAATACATAATGGATTCTCTCCACAGTTGTCTTCCCAAATTAGTTCCAAAAATTACAATATTCTACTGCCTTATTCACTATTATTTTTAAATAATTCTTTTATATGTTAATATGATATATGAGAAAGATTTTTTTTTATGTTCCCAGTACCATTAAAACTGTATCAAATATCTTTTTGTGAGAAGTTGAGTTGTGTCACTCACTTACCTCTCCCTGCTTTAATTTGGATACTGAGGAAGTCCAAGCCAACACTTCACTTCTATAGCATAGGACTCAACTTGAATCATTTATTTTCTGTGCGAGCTTTCTCCATTTATTTTTACTTTCTCTGCAGTGTATAATAATATCAGATATATCAAACCCCCACTTGGTTGAGAAACAATAAGGAAATAATTAGACTTTAGTATCTAAGTTAGAGAAAGTTCTTAACATAGTCCTTTGTTCAGATCTTAACCCAATCTTCCTTCTTCATTCTTTTGCATTCTTCATTGATACTAATGTCAGGCTTTTTAGTTGTTTTATTCACTTACTAATAACAAAGAAATTATGCATCTTTAATATAATTATAATCGCAGTTGCTCTTGGAAGTTTGATAAAACTGATTTAAAAATTCATTTATAAAACTAAGCAGATTGGGTGCCTTCTTTGTGTGCATTGCTACCATCACTAGTGAACAAGTAAGTTCTAGGATGAGGAACCCTTGGTACAAAATGTTTCCCCATAGCATTTTGTGAAGTGGTATGGTGGGAAGGAGGACAGGGAGGCAAATTTTGAGGTTAATAGTGAAGATGAGTAGAGAGGTACCTAAGATTGAAAAAATGGGGGTTGAATGAATAATACTGGGCTCTCTGACATCTCAGGCATGACACAGCTGTTGTTAGTATTTTAACATAAGTTTTTCTGACTCTCTCTACCCCAGTTTTTCTTTCCTATAATGTTTAAATAAGTTTAAAAAAAAAACAAGAAGCATAGAGACAAAAGTATATCACAGGCCATACATATGCAAAATGAGCAATGACCCTCATTATTTTACACACATTAGTATTTCCTACTTGAATTCTGTTCCAACACTAAAACAAACAAAGAAAAAATCAAGACAAAACAACAACAACAATAACAACCACACCCTAAGGGAGAGTCATATTAATGTTGTTATAGGACATAAAAAAAAAGAAAGTTCTTTTTTCAGTTATGAATTCTTCCTATTTGAAATCAGTCACAAAGCAGATATTGTCTTTTTAATTTCTGTGATTTTATTGGTGATGCTATAGTAGAATGTGGCACCATATATTAGTAAAGCTCTTTAGGATAGTCAACTTATCTTACTTGTAGCTTCTGTTGAATTCTAGTGAAGATCCAACATTGAGGCAAGCATATCAATGGTCCAGAATGAATAGAAGAAAGTGAGTGGTTGAGCATCTCACATTCATCATTTAGTGAAAAATGTGCAATGTACCTATATTATAACTGAACATTCAATATACATAAAGTTATTTCATCTGGAGTAGAGATGCATGGATAAGAGTCATGTGAGATTGTAATGCTATTAAACCTTATATTCCATATATATGTATATAATATAGACGCATACACATATGCTAAGCAGTGTTGGATACTGTAATTTAAACCAAACTCACAACTGGACTTTAGGGAATCTACTAGCTATTGATGTTTTTACTAAGTAATTTTGAATTAGATTGCAGAGGAGGTGAACCAATATATATTCATTATACCATTAATTTAGAGAATGTTGAAAAGGATAAAGAAATTTGGTTTTAGTATCTCTGTTCCATAACTAGTGTTAAGTGGAAGGAATGGTCTGTGATGTTCTTTTGTCTATGTGCTTCTTGTTATTTTTTAAACTTGAACTTCACAGGAAAGAAAAACTGGGGAAGAGAGATTCAGTACAACTTCTTATGTTAAAATACTAACAACAGTTGTATCATGCCTGAGATGTTCCAGAGCCCAGTAGTTGTTCATTTCATAAGGGGAGATAACTCAACACTTCTAATCTGGTGCTCAAGCCCTGAAGCTTTCTGGAGAGTCACTGCTTCTTAGACAGCAGTGGTGGCCTGGAAAATCAGGTCATTATGTCAGTCATGAAAGAAGCAGGAAAAAAAAATCAAGTCAGCAGCAAAGGAGGGGCCAAGTGGGCAAAAGAAGAAGCCAAGACCAGCTAAATGGAAGTCAGCTTCCTCTGTTGTGCCTTCTGTCTGTTTATTTATCTATTCATCTATTCATCTATTTATTTATTTAACCATCTATCATCTATCATCTATCTGTCTGTCTCTCTGTCTGTCTGTCTTGCTACCAGAAGATGCCACATCCACTAAGATGTGTCCTTCAATATCTTTACAATATGAATACAATCAGGGCTGTGTTTTAGTTTAGACTACTTAATTAGGTGAATCTAATTTGTAGTAAGTTGGGAGTTAGACCAATAATTAACACTCCTGTTCTATAATACTCTTTCTAAACTCATATATAAACTGCCTGCATGAAAGTGGAGTTGACTGTCTTCGTAAAGGCTATATGGGTCATGCCCACTTTGATGTGCTCGATGACATAGACCTAATAAATTTGGGCTCAATAAGTATCTGTGGTACCTCTTTCAAAATGAAGGTGCTAGTTCTTTTCAAGTTGAGAAGATTACTACACATCCAAATTCTTCACAAGATTCCCAGACATTAGATCAGCTTATAGAGAGTTAGTAAAGATATAGCATTATAGAAAATAACATATGCAAATAAATGTAATGGATAAGAACATTCTTAGACAAGGAAAGCTTCCTAGACAGTGTGGATTTTACAAAATATATTAAATGAGTCAGTAAATCTCGTGCATATTATAAGGAGATTGTTCCAGATAGCATATGTGTTTTTGCGAGATTATCATGTACACTGTATGATGTCCTAATGTGGCTTAGCCTTTTCACTTAGTGAAACTCAGAAGTAAGGAAAAATTTTGGACAAGTAAACAACAGATTAATTTTTCTTTTAATTACTTCTATCTGGAACACGGAAGAATATTTTGGGTCAGAGAAGGATGACACATTGTTGTGCATTTTAAAAAGTTTCCTAAGGAACTTATAAAAATATGAGATTTGGAAAAACTGTTTACTTATAAAGTTGTACATCATGATCCCATGCCCATGCATATATGAGCAGCACCAACTGGATTTAGTGAGCTACAAAAGAATTAGAAGACATGAAATTTGAAGGTTATGGGAAGAGTTGGAGGGAGGAACCAAGGAAGTACATATGATCAGAATCCAGAGTACACAAGTATAAAACTATCAAAAGTAAATAAGTATTTCAGAAAGAACAGGAAGAGATATAGATAAACTATTTTAAATCCCCAAGTACTCTATAAAGACTATAATAATATTCATTCCATTAGGATTAGAATAGCTAGCCTTGGAAAGAGAAAATGATAATTAGAAGTACACATGCCACTTAATGTGGACTTTTTAAAAAGGATGTTCATATGTTGGCATAAAAAGATACTGACTTCATATAGTTAAACAAGAATATGACTGGATCATAGAGAAACATTGTAAGCAATTCTACATGGAGCAAATGGGAAAGCCACATATTACTTTCACTTTAGGAAGTTAAAATGAAATAGCTGTTATCTTGTGTTAAATATTTTCCTATTATATAAATTTAGCACTTGTAATACATAATGAAATACATAATACATAATGTAATATGTAATATAATACATGTAATACATAATACATGTAATACATAGTGATGGTTTATTTCATAAGAATTATTTTCATGTATAGACTGTACAGCACATATAAACTGCCTGATGTTTTCCATGCCTTTCAGTAAGATTTTTGTGGTGAAGAGAGGACACAGCCAATGTGTTTGTATTTTGAAGGAAATTGAACACAAAGATTTTCTTTAGTACATGTGCCTTGCCAAAAAGAAATTCCCTAGGAAAATGTTAGATTATTCTGCTTTTCATCCTCAGTATTGTTTCAAATAGTGTTTTAAACATCATTATTTCCTTTGGTAGTTTGAAGTAGAAACTTAAGGGTTCTTTGGAATGTTAGTTGTGTTGGACGGGTTTTTGCTGGGACAAACACTTAAAAGTGTTTTCCTAAAGTGAGCACAGGTAAAAGACTAATACAGATTCACACACACACACACACACACACACACACACAAACACACACACACACACACACACACACACACACACACACACACACACAGTCTTCTATTTTACTAGGCCGTAAACAGCTCAATGGCTGTGCCCCTCCTAAACAATTGTGGCTTACATCTCCTCTCAGATATTCCTGAGTTATTAGTAAAATCTATATTTCAGTGTTGTTGCCCTAGACCCAGAGGGGGGAGGGGCATTTACATGATTTCTATGCTCTCTCTTAAGAAGCCCTCAGGCCAGATCTTTCTCTTTTACTGGCATGGCAGTTCTAAATCCTATTTCTCTTGGTTCTTTTGCAAGCAAATTCTAAAGTCCCGCCTCTGTCTCCCAGACATTGCCCAGCCATTGTCTGCTTGAAACATTATTTACTCATTTAAACCAAGTGGGGCAAGGACTCTCAGTGTCTGCCATGCAGATTCTCATGTAATTTTGAGAACCCAATTAACATAATACAAGCTTTAGAGCAAATCTACAACACACAGGTGAAAGAATGTTCTGCTAAAAACAACATGTGAAAGGACATGTGATGAAGGATTCTTTGCTATGTATTGATCTACCTTACATTACATTGTAATGAGCTCACATAGTTGAGCTGTATTTATGGAGACTCCATAGAAACACACCAAGAAAACTCTTGTGGTATGCTGCAGCTTCTTAATAGTTTCTAAGACGCTGGCTGAATGACAAGTGATATCAGCTGAGTCAGAATCACATACTGAGACAAGAAACATACGGAGACAAGACTCATGGAGGACACATGATGTTTGCACGATATAAATAGGACTTGAGAGACAGTGATGAAGAGGGAGCTAGGCTTACTCACAGAGCTATACAGCCTTTGTTGGATCACATCTTCACTGCTCTTTGCTTCTGTGAGAGAGGCGCAGCAGAGAACATCTGGTCTCTCTCCTTTTCCCTCCTGCTGACTTGTGCCAAGGCTGAGGCCTGGCTGTCTCTGCTAAGTAATGCCATCACTGGGAATTTAGGTTTGCTATCCTGACTCTACCATATTGGACTGCTGGTGTGTCTCTGAAGTGTTTGTGAGAGGAGCTAGATGCAACTGCTGACCTGTAAACTAAGTTGATGATTTAAAGACAACACAGACGGGAGTTGCTCCAAAGAACCATTACTAAAGCAGTCTACTTTCCCCTTAGCCTTTCTTTTTTACTACCTTTAGTTGGTGGTGGGCAAAAAAGGAAGTTCAAGCACTTAAGAACCATCATTAAGTTTAAAAAACTTAAAGTTACTATAGTTTGTTATTACCAATTCAAGTTCTTACCTATTAAAATTTGATTTCTCACCCACAGTTCTGCAGCACAGCACATTTATTTTCATTTAGTAGTCAAAGTCTGTTATTCCAGTTGGATAATCTTATACACTCATAAGGAATTTGATGAGTAGTGATGTTACTTTTTGTTTGGTACGTGTTTCTGTTTGCTAGAATTACATCAACAAAATGATCAATAACATACCATTTATTCATTTTGCATGAATAAATATGTATTGTCTGAATTTTCTCATAACTGAATGAGGAGAATGTTCTGTGGTAATTTGAGTCATTCTATCAGATACTACACCTCCAGGTTTTGTTTCTTGAACTTCTGACAACATTATGAATACATTAAACTCAATTGTTTTGTCTACTCTACAACCATAATTATGCTGCACTGGAGACTTAAGACACTGTAATTGTTTTTGGTCCCCAATCTCATTACCTTTTTACCCTTCTCAACCTCAAAATGTATGCACCATCTGTTGGCTCCTAAGTACTTTGCAACAGAATCCAAAGCAGCAGCCCAGTGTTCTCTTTCATCACTCTCTGCAATTACGTTTGTCAACTGGAGGAGCTGCAATAATCTCGAATCATATATGATCATTCTAGATTTAACAAGCAGATCAGGGAGCTGGGGATTCTAAGTATTGCCCTGCTTCCAGTTTGCATTATTCATTTACACAATTCAATTTAATTTGTTGTATTTGCAGCATATTTAAAATACAATCTTCTATATAAGCTGTTTTCCTCCTTGCTTCAGATTTATGTTTGATGTCTGAAGCCAAGGCATCAGGATGCCTTTTAGAAATTAAATTATTAGTCCATTGTTTTATTTTCAGCTTGTGGTTTTATTCAATTACATATCTTGCAAAGTTAATTTCACCTTATTAATGCACTCAATAAATGTGTGCAAATGATTTGAGAGTTTTACATCTGTAGAAAATTTAATCCTGTAACCTTAAGTATTAAATCCTGAGGATGGCAGCAGAGAAATCACATCTCGTACTTTTTGTCCTTTGGACAGAACTTCCTTGTGGGGTTGAACAAAATCTCTGCAGATCTTTCTTTTGCTCTGGCTTCTCTTTTTAGAAAAACAGAACCATACTTTACCCAGACATGTGCTTTGTCAACTTTTAATAGCTCTAATTGCCTAATTATCTGCTCTGATGCAATTATGAAACCTCTATTCCAAGCTCGTTTTCAAGGATGTGCCCACTGCTGTATTTCTTGAATTCACAGTAGTTTACTTTGCCACAAAAGAACTGAGTCTGTGTCACTGATGACAGCCTTTGGATGCTAGATTGTCATGTGTTTTTAAGAAAAGTATATGACTTGTCACAGTGAAAGACAATTATAGAACTGATTAAAGTCAAGTAAATTTTAACATATATTTGCCTTTAGTTTAATAGCATCCATTTTAGTTTAATTCTGGGAACTTATTTAAGTAATAGTAATGTTTAAATATCTGACAATATTCTAGAACAGTTTCTAAATACATTTGTGTCAATAAACTTGTCTACTTTTAGAAAGTAATGAAAAATAAATAGATAATATATAAAGTTCATCAAGAGTGAACATATGTATTCAAATCAACAGTGACTGAATTTGTATTTTTTTTACAAAAGCTTTATTTTCAAATTTTCATGTTTATATTACTTACTTTTCTATTCTTACACTAAACACTATTGCCAAGCCAACTTCTAGAAGAGTTTCTGTGTGGGGATACATAATGTTGGAGAAAGCATGGTATGAGATTGCTGCTGCAGGAATCTTAAAGATTTTATCTTATTGCAAACACAAAGCAGAGTGAATGAGAAGAAACATAAAGCTATGAACTCTCACTCCTAAACCCCATTGATAGTCTCTCTCCAGCAAGGCTATGTTACATCCCCAAGCACCAGCACCACTGGGGCCTAAGGGTTCAAATTCCTGAATCTAAGGTGAACATGTCTCATTCAAACCACTACAATGTTGATCACTATAAAACTCTACTTTATTAGATGTTACAGAAAACATTTTCTATGCCGTGAACTCACAGGCAGTATAAGACGTGTCTTTTGACCATGGATCTAAAAGTAAAGTTCTCCTATTGTGGACTCCAATAAGATTTAGAGAGTTAGATGCTATAAAATGTTACATTAGGTAAGTCTTCTTGACAATGAAGAGATTCTAATATTGGGTTTGATTTTTGGATAACAATATCAGTTATTTTTGGATAACAATATCACTGTAGAGTTTGTAGTAAAGACAAATAATGTTACACAGGAACTGCTTCCTACCTTGTTCTTCAGACACATTTTCACTGCCATTAGGGTAAACACATACTTTAATCATGCGCCATGTACTTAGAGATATTTTTAAATGACACGGATTTGTATTTAGATGACATGGATTTGTATTAGATGATAATAAACAGAAAATTAGGAAGTAAATAATTTACATTTTTAGTATATTCCTATGAAATATGAATAGTAGTTTTCTGTGGTAACCAAGGTAATAGACTTCTTTGACATTTTTAAATTATGTGTTTTAATTTTTATTAATGGGAACAAACCTGTGCAGTTCAGAAGTGGGATTCAGGTCTTTTTGAGCTGGGCTTACTTACACTCATCCCAAACTGCACAATGGGGCTACTGGGATCCACCTTCCAATCCTTTAGCAGAGCAGTGAGGGGAGGGGGTGAGGTAAAGGAGTGGTGGAGGAGGTAGGGAAGAAGATGAAGGAGAAAAAGAAAAAGAAGAAAGAAGAGGATGGGAGGACGGGATGGAGATCAAATGTCTGGAATGTGTATCGAAGAACCTCTGGTGGAAGGACAGCCCAGCCTCTGGGCTGGAAAGTACAGGGTTGGGGGTAGTGTATGCCAGATAAGGACTGAGGGATTCTGGGAGAACCTGAAAGCCAAGTCTGCTTTGATATGTAAAATAAGCACCTCAGTCCCTTGCTCTGGTGTCAAAAACCAGAGTCTACTATTGCTAAAAGGGTGTACACTTCTAAACAAAGAAGCCACTAAGAAAGACTCCTATGAAAGCCTCTGTGAAAGCTTTGGTGTCCTTCAAGTCAGCTTATAGTTCTTGCCTTCAGAACTTACTGAAAAACTTACTTAGGAGACTCTTTTATTTCATAGAAATATATTTATTGTTAAATGACTTGAAGGAAGAACATTGAATAAAATACTTGAACATGGTTAGTCTTATCAGTGTGAAATAGGAATTTTACATAAATGACTATCTAATATAATGGGCCAGCTAAATCTCAGGCATGAATCTAAATATTGGGCTAGAACAAAGAAGTAGGCTTCAGAAATGAAAATGACCTTGGGCTAGGATAGGGAAGTAGGCTCAGATTCTTTGGTCATCCTGATAAGCCTTTAGAAGCAGTGATCACAGGAGTGTTCACATAATTGGGTTTAATGCCTTGTTCTTTCTTTGACTATTTGTGTTTATTGTATTGCTTGTTCCTTGACTATTTGCATCTATTGTATTGCTAGATCCTCAACCTAGAACTGACCTTAATACTTGCATGTAAACAAAATGGTATAAAAGCATAAAGGAAGAGGGAGTATAGGATAGGAGGTTCTAGGGAGGGGATATGGGGAAAGGGGTTGACATCTATATTGTAAATAAATAAAATATCCAATAAAAAATAATGGGCCAGCTAAGTTAGCAAATATTGTAATATACCACCATCAGTGTTCCCTGCCTCACAAGATTCTTAATGTCTGTGAAATGAATGTCCATGTCGAGTATTCATTGTTAGGTCATGATTTGAAGGGAAATTCTGCTTAAAGCAGATCCTACAGCTGCCCCCTCGAGCATTTATGAGTTAAACATTTACTAAATATGGAACAGAGCTCTTAGTACTCCTTGTTTTAATATATTTTTTTTCAATGTCGTGCTGCTTGTAATTTTGAATAACTGCTTTCACCTGCTGTGAAGAACAGTAACCACTGAGCATTGTGTTTTTGCTCAAATCCTATTTGTTGTTATGGAAACAGCATCTCTATTAAGTTTCCTGCTGCAGAACCGCTGTAGAAAATGTTACTTAAAATGTTCCCCAGCAAAGTGAAGTGGCACAATGCCTCACTCTTTCTGTGATAGGACATGGAGACATTGAAAATAGAAAATGTAAATAACAATGACTAGGAAGCTTCTTCATGCAAAATCAATGCGAGGAAATAAGTGAGAGTTACACAAGTATTAGAACTAAAGGAAAAACAGGCTTGGTAATACAATTCTGTGAAGGTCCAAATGGTTTAGACAACACAATAAGCTGTTTGCTGATGCCAGGGGCTCATCGAGAGGAAACATGTGGACCAATTGAACAGCAGCCGAGATAAACTGGCTGTTATTTTATGAAATGTTCTTCCTCCATAAAATGTTTGTATTTAAATAACACAATTTTATTTCATTCATCTGCTTTAGTGAGTGATTATACATTTATTTATTTATTTATAAAATTCTGTGTTAAAGGGAAATTCTTATTACCATGCATCAAACATTTAGACTTTTGAAATTATCAGCTCCTAGACTTCATTGACTATATACACTTAAAATTTTCAGCTTTGAATGACTAAATCACAAGGATAAATACAATTGACTCTAAAATCCCTGTTGCAAAACCTCAATTTTCCTGCCTTTGTTTATGTGGAGAATTCTAAGAATGGAACATTCTTACAAAATAAAAGTGAGTCTGAATATAATTTTATCTGAAAAAGTACAAGATGTTTATGAATTGTATGTATGATATACAGTCCTGGCCACCATCCTCATCAGGAGTCACAGCTTCTCTGGATTTGTTCTAAAGATGCACAGCAGGAAGAGAAGTTTGTCACAAAAAATATTTCATTTAATCTTTACTCACTTTGAAGGTGAGCAGCTCGACCATTTTTCCCATTTCATAGATGAAGACAAAAGTGACAAATGAAATTAATTTTCTCAACTTTGAATGTCTTGTTGTTTCTTTAAAAAATATCCCATTAATGCAAAATTTCTCATCTGGGAATATTTACTTCTATGAGCCTAACTCTATGATGAATATTTTTGGAGGGATGGATTGGAGAAAGATCTGGAAAATGTAAAAGATGGGTTTGTATTTTGCTGTACTTCTCATATGTAATAAACCATTTTATATAGCTAAAAAAGCAGTAAAACAAATCAACTTATTGCTTTAACTATAAATTTGAAGATATATTTAGGTATTAAATGGATCTCTTTTTCTCAAAATTATAAAAGCTCTTTGATAAGTTTATATAAATGTATTATACATATGTTCATAGTTTTATCTGTTCCTAATCATATCAAAAGAAATATAGGTTCAGAAACTACTATAAGATAAGCTATATATATATATATATGTGTGTGTGTCTGTGTGTGTGTGTGTCTGTGTGTGTGTGTTGTTTATATCTTATAATTCTTAAAGTGACTTGAATGTATGAGCTATGTCATACAAATTTAAATATTAAAAATGAAATCCTGACTGCATTTTAGAAATGTACTTATTAAAATATTTTACGGAATGATTCATCTCAAAATTTCAAAACATAATTTAATTATAAAACTTCATTGTTTCTTTAGACAGAAGACCTATGAAAAATCATATTATTACACAGAAATGGTAACATTTATTACTAAGCCTATGTCTTAGATTGAAATAATCTAAAAACAGAACCTGTTTTGATAGGCAACTTTGATTTTGATCTCACTGAATTATGGTCATTTCTCCATACAGAAATCCAAATTTCTTAAAAATATCTCCCCAAGAGCAACAATATCAACCAACCAGAGCTTCCAGGGTCTAAACCACCAGCCTGGGAGCACTTAGGGAGGGACCCATGGCTCCAACTGTGTATGTCAGGGAGGATGGCATTGTTGGGGATAGGTGTGAGAGGAAGTCTTTGATCCAGTGAAGGCTGAATGCCTCAGTGTGGGGGAAGTTGTGGGTGGGGAGGTGGGAGTGGGAGGGTGGGTGGGGGCACATCCTCCAGCAGGAGGAGGGAGGATGGGATAGGGTGTTCCTGGGCAAGGGGGGGATGGGGAAAGAGGATTATATCTGAAATGTAAATATAATATCCAATAAAAAAATAATCTCCCCAAACTATAATTTCTATGATAGGTGGAAAGAAAGAAATTCTAAATGGCATCTAAAACAAAACATTCCTGTTGAGAAAATGCACAGTAGCCCTAGTTCAGTAAAATACATCTGACTTTTTCCATACCTGTAGCAAACAGAGAAAATGAGCACTAAAGGAAAAGGGTGTAAAACTCAGAAAGGAAACCATAATTGCTTTTCTGGTCTTTTTATCCCCATCCCCATCCCCACCTCCACCCCCACCCCCACCCCCATCCCCACTCCCACCCCCACTCCCACCCCCACCCCCACCCCATC
>NW_021620885.1:5905896-5939524 GCF_004785775.1 Grammomys surdaster | reverse complement strand
CCCACTCCACACCCCCACCCCCATCCCCATTCACAGTTGCCTCTGAAATTATTATAGAATTTAGATTTACTAAAAGAAAGCAGATCACAACGTGATTCGCTTTTTTTCTGGTAGAAACAAAGAAAATCACAGGTGACTTGAATGCTGGGATGAGCCACTTCCTGCCACCTGCTTCCACCTCATTCCTTATCCTGTCTGAAGTGTTTATTTATCTGGCTCCAGGGGCTATTCTTCTGTGTTTTCCCCCTTCACAGGGAAGAGAGAGTTTTCTGCCCAGTTTCCCTTCATTCTGTGAATCACCTCAATTAAATTAATGGTAAACATGAAGAGAAAAGGTGCAGTCCCAAAGTGTAAATTCTGGGCCGTTTTGGAAGGCTGTAACATACTCCTCAGGTATCCATCAAGAACTAGAGAAATCTGTTGAGACAGATTCAAAATCAAAATTCTATAAAACATGAGTCACAAGAAGTTCAACTGACATCAAGTTGTTTTCCGTATTGATATGCTAGTTCTTTGTCTAAGACCTTTTTCTCTATCTGTGTGACATCTAGTCATGTCCACACTACCAATGATTTTATGAATACAAGATCACTGAAGAATGCACAGCATGAGTATCTAGCTTGTGATGGTGCATCTGGTGAGCACATGATTCACTTGCAGATATGAAGTAGCATGTCTTTGTCCCTGTTGCTATATTCCAGCCTACATCACTTTCTAACCTGTGAGGGGTTTTAAACAGGATGAATCTCATATGCATTCATTAGCCATATATTGCTGATTTTTACTTTAAACAGTGACCACATAATGCATGTTGTGTAACAGTATGTATATCAAATCTTTCAAAGAAAGTATTAATTATATTTCTGAACAGGAATATTTTTAGTGTTTAAACAAAATGTTAATCATCGTTATATTTTCAGGGTAATAATGTATTACATGATTTCTAAACACTGAATTTTTGGTGCAAGACATATAATAGAATGAAGGCTCTATAGATTTAAATGGCACATAAAGAAGAGATGAGGAAATTTAGTATTGGAAATTGAGAGCCAATACTGTTTAAGGATGTAGATTTCACAGATAGTGCTAGCATTAAAAAGAAGAGGTAAGTAAATATGAGCTTACACATATACACATATGTGTATATGCATGCATATATATGTATATGTGTGTATACACACACACAAACACATACAAACACATTCTCGTGTACATAGGTGGGATAGATAGTACATAATGTTAGTAGAGAGGATAAAGATATTTTCCTCCTATTCTCCTTTTAGTATCATAAACTGAATTATGTCTATAATAAACTGCAAGAAGGTAAAAATGTTACTAAGCTTCTTATGACAAAATATTTGAACAATTTGTATTTGCCTTTGTTTACTTCTTTCAAACAGCTGCAGAAAATTGCAGAAAACCAATCAAAGGCAATCAATAAACAACCAAATAACCAATCAAAATAGAGATTTGTGGAGCCCATTCCCAACAGATAAATCTCCAAATTAATTCTCTTACCTAAGTTTCAGGCAACATTACAGAGAGAGAGCTGGAGAAATTATAGGAGCCAGAGGATCAGAGAACTTGCTATGAGAATGTAGATCTTAGGAATGGCAGACACTATAACCATACAGTCTCACAAATATGACTATCTAAACATGACCTGAACAAAGACGATGCCAATAGGCATGCAAAAGGGAACAGGGAGAAACCCATAGGACCTCAACCCTGCACAAAGATGCACTAAGGAAGGCTGAGAGTGAGAGAATAGTCTCTTCCAGGGAAAAACACACCAGCTGGTATCCAATACCAAATTTTAGTATTTGAAAACATAAGTAGCATTATGCAAACCGAGCAGGTTATCTTTAGAAATATATGTACATATACATGAAAAAAAAGGACCATGAATTTGAAATACAGTAAGCAGAGCTATATGGGAGGAAAAGAAAGGGAAAGACGATGTAATTATAATCTCCAAAAATAAAAAAAGCAGTAATACAGCAATAATGAACAACATAAATAGATTAGTATTTGGGGATGGATTGATTGTTTAGTGGGTAAGACTCCATACTGTGTAACTATGAAGACCTGAGTGTGAAGCCCAGGCACTCAGATGCATTCCTGAGTCTCAGCATTGGGGCAGATACCAGCCAGTCTAGCCAGAGTGGAGAGTTTCAGGTACACCAAAATGTTAAGTTCTTAATCTCATTCTTGACTTGATGCATGATATATGCTACCAAATAACTTCATCATGTTGTGTGTAACATAAATTTTATATACATGTAACAATATATGCTTGAAAACACGTCTGTTCTTTTGTATCAAAAATGCATTAATTTAACTGTAGTTTCAGAAAGATCAACAGTCAGAACATTAGAAAAAAAAAATCTTGTTTTATTTCTGAAAGAAGATAACCTTTTTGTAATATTTAATGTAGTGCAAGTAATGTTATAAACAATAAAGTCACAACTGACATTTTCAGAGATTTTATTTTTATTTTATTTTTATTTGGATGCAGGGGGAGGTGCCTAACATAGGTGCTGGGAAACAAGTATTTTTCAGGGTCCTCTGAAAAATCAGAAGCTCATAGTCTCTGGTCCATCTGGCCAGCTCTGACGTTTCTGCTTTAGCATCTCTAATATTCTGATATATTTTAGATATAAGAAGGATTGCCCTCACACACTTAAACACACAAGATCATTTACAAATCTGTACATTGCTGTTCTGTAAAATTAAACTCAAAATTCAGGAAACACTTTCAACCTTGTATTTGATGAGCAATTATGCTTGTTTTGAAAATAATTTATTAAATCCTTTGTTCTGCTTGTTTTATAAGTAGCAATAAGAATAATAAAATTCTGTTTTGTTCATTATTAGGCGAATTCAACAGCACACACACATTTGTAGTATGATAATGATGCTAATACACTTTAAGCAGAATCTATAACTTGTTAAAATTTGTATTTTATGGGTTCTTTGTAAGTTTTTACTAATTAGCAATAATTGTCACAATGATATCATACTAGAGAAAAAGCAATCACTCTTCAGGCTATGTTCTTTTTTTTTTTTTTTTTTTTGGTTTTTGGCTTTTGGTTTGTTTGTTTTTGTCAATTTGCTATATAACTGAGACAAGCTCCCCAGTATACCCACCTATAGGCAAATTTTTGTGGCATTTTCTTCTTTGGTCATTGAATGGAAGTAGCTAATCCACTGTGGGCAGCACCTACCCTATGCAGGTAGCTCCAGGGTATTCAAGAAAGCCAACTGAGCAAGCCAGAGAAAGCAAGTAAGAAAGCAGTGGCCTCTGCTTCCTCAGCTCCTGTTTTCAGGTTTTGACCTTCATTCAGTTCATGCCTTGAATTCCTGCCTGACTTCATTTCATAATGGTAATACTAATAGTGATGACATTTTATTATACCAGTAGAAAGCAAATTAAAACTGTGTTCTTTTTGTTTATAAAGACTTAAATACATGACAGTAAATAGATAAAAATTAAGTCATGTTAACAGTAATAATATAATGATGACAGAAATCACAATCTTGACACAAATAATTTTCTTTGACAAAATATTTTTAGGTGCTGGAGAGATTATTCACTGGTTAATAGCATTGGTTGCTCATCCAGAGGGACCAGTTCAAGTCTCAGCAACCAAATGGGTATAAAACTTTAGTCATTAACTACAGTTTTCCGGGACCCAATGCCTTCATCTGAACTCTAAAGACAACAGGCAAACATACAGCACGTAGACATACACGCAGAGTAAACACTTATAGACATAAAATGATGAATTAAAAATTAAAGTATCTTACTCGAATTATTTAGTTTCGTCTGTGTTCTTGGGTTTCCAGCGACTGGGGAGGGCATGACGTGAACACCTTTGGAAGTGAGATGTCCACTTGTTGCAACACAGAAATATGCTTTCTCCTCTCAAAACATGGGGCCTGGGTTCAAACTCAGGTCATCAGGCTTTGTGGTAGGCACCTTTCACACTGAGCATGCTCAGTCGAATAATTTTCTATGTATACTAACCATCTCAATTCTAGAACCTGTGTAAAGGGTCTCACCTCAGGAAAGATAGCTGAACTATGGAGAGAAGTTTTGTTTTGCATTTAAATGTAGAAATGAAAAAATGAATTCAGCTATGTATTCTGGGAGAAAGTAAAAACTCCATAACAGTGCTTCTTAACCTTCTTAATGCTGGGGCCATTTAATATGATTTCTCATGCTTCAGTGGCATATTCTCATTATAAAATTACTTTTGTTGCTCCTTCATAACTAAATTTCCTATTTTTATGTACCGTGGTGTAAATATTTTATATGAAAGATATCTGATATACGACCTTCAAAGTTGATGGGATCCATAGGTTAGGAACCACTGCTGTATAAGCAAATATCACAGTAGTACAGGTGGGACTAGACAGGAAAAACATATTTCCTTGGAACTCTTTCTGAACATAGTGGCAGCCTTTCACACAAAGGAATCAGAGAAAAGAGGTCAGTTATGCTTACTAACACTTCCCTTTCATTTTGTACTCTGTCATGGTGCCAAAAAGAGTAGTGGAGCTGATTATATGAAAGAAGCTCAGCACTTGAAACGACAGTTCATTAGTGAATTTGAAGCAAAAACAGTTGGATTTTCAGAAATAATGATAGCTTACAAAACTCTCAATATTGCTTTATTATACCCCTCCTTCCACTTCTCCTCTCTTCCAAATTTTACCTTCTTATAACTTTTCAAGTGTCTGCATAGTAGGAGGGAATGAAGAAGAAAAAATAAGGAAAATAAAGGAAAATAGTAAATAAGGGTATAATCCAAATGTATACACTCAGGTTCTATACATATTTTCAAGCGTCAATGTAAATATTGAATATGAGAACTAAAGCATATAACTCTATATTTAGAGGGAAATTCAAATGCCCTCTTCTTTGTATCTATAGACTTGAAAAAATAACTTGTCTATATTAAGTTAACCAATTTAATAAGTGTCACTGTTCTAGGAAATGTCTAAGCAACCTTTCATTCATATTATCAATAGTGGCCCCAAACAAACCCTACAAAGTGAACCCTTTTCTTTTTGAAGTATGAATGCTAGCCATGATTATAATATATGCTAATGCCAAAAGAGATGGTTTAAATGAGGTTATTAAAGGGACTATGATTGATGGACTTTGCGACTGGTAATGTGATTCCCCTTTGGCTTCTCTGTGCACATAGGCAGCAGATCAATATCTCATTTGCATGAGATTATAGCCACTTTTGACAATAGCAGTGAGAGGAGAGAAGGAAAGGGGGGATAGAGAGAGAGATGGACACAGAGAGACACACAGAGAATATATTTGGCTAACAATCATGATGTATATTTCATTTTAAAAGATTATTGTAAGTATTGCTCTGCAGAAAAATGACTTGACTGGAATTTTTGTGACTGCAGTGTTGTTCAACATTGATCACATTGAAATGTTTAAAGGTTACTCTTCTTAATTTTTTTCTCCCTTACATAACATAGGTCTTGAACATGAGTTTTTAAACACCTTATTGTTTCTAAAAGAAATACTAAAAGAATTCACAGTGGACCAGACAAAAAAAATGTACCATTTTTGACCCAGTTGGATCTAAAATGTAAATCACTTAGAAACACTAAAGGCAAATGAATACCACATATATTTGGTTTGAACCACTTCTGTCAGTTACTTGGATGAAGCATGCTGTAGGTCTAAAACTGTGTCATTTTATCTTGTTTCCACTGTTCTGCTCTCTGTCCTTTCTCAACCTGCTTACCCTCATGGGTCTGGAACTGAAAGACTGCGTTCTTAAGTCCTAAGCTGTTCCTGAATCTGGACCTTTCCTAAAGGTAGAATTTCCACCAAGCTCATGGGAAACTGCTTTTAACCTGCTCTGTCATTTCCAAGTGCTTAGTCCATTTTCGTTAGTAGCATTCTACCCTTCTGCTTTCATTCTGAGGTGGACACACAGGAGGACCAAGGGAGGCTATGTCCTACAAGGTTTGAGGACAAAGGGAAGCTCAGGTGATAAGCACAAATTACAAGATCAGAAGTTCTTAATATAATGAGGATTCATTTGATACCTTAAAGTCTTTTATTAAAAGTAAGTAAGATACTTGTTTAGGTTAGGCTTTAAGGAATGCTTCTTGATTAACTGGTGGTAGATTATTCCTTTTATGAAAAGTCCAATGATCATGCCTTATGCCTTACTACCTTGTACACTTAGACTCTGGTTTTCATTTAGTTTGACACAATTCTGACCGGTGTTTATTTTGATGTCATAAGCCTTGCATTTCTGGCAAAACCTGTGGAATTGAAAACAAGGGATTACGAAGGTGTAAAGCTTAACAGAAATAAGGCTCTAAACAATATCAGAAAAAATCCATTTCTGGCATAAGATTTAGGCATTAATATTGAATAAATTTGAGCTTTTAAAAACACAATGGTGCTTAAACTTAAGCATGCAAATAATATGATTAATAACATTTTCATTGGAACCTAATATATATACTATATATAATATTATTTACTATAATATATTTACATATCTCCATATTTCTTTTAAAAGAACTAGTGACCCACACTAAACATGCCTTGTAAATTGTATTGTGCTTTCTGGAAATCTAAGTTAGACTAGACAAAGATCTGCAAATTGAGATGGGGGATTGCTCACTAATGTGCCTGTGCTTGAATATTAATGACAGGAATGGAAAAGTACTTTGCTAAAGAAGAGTCTCAAGCAGCAGAACTGCTACCTGCTGTTTGTGAGGGAGCATTAACAAACAGAGTTCAGAATCAATCATTCCTTTCAGTGTACTCCTGCCACTCCGTTATTATCTTCTTCTGTTATTTTAATGGATGGGGAGGGGGAAAACACAAGATAATGGAGTCCACATGTCTTTTGAAAATTCTCATAGGAGTAAAACCATTTGTAACCTGTAAGACATCCATCTAAAGCAAGTGAAAATGAGTCACACTTGTCAAGAATTAGAGAGCCGAGTGTTCTTTTAAAACCATTCTTTCACAAGCACAGGGGTTTGTTCTGAGACTGCTTCTGCTCTCTGCCTGTGGATCTATTCAACCTTTAATTTAGATTCAGAGCACCTAACAAGCAATTCCATTTAACAGGGTTTTCCAACTATCACTCCAGGAGTTTATATTCCTTTATATTTGACTGATCTAATCCTCTGAGCTGACCCTGTAGTTCCAGAAGCATTTCCCACGAGAAATTAAACACTTATTGATTTAATTCTTTCCTTTCAGAATAAGGCTTCTGAGAAAAACTTATCATGTCTAAGTTGAAAAACAGTATTGAAACATTGCTCTTAGCACTCATAACACCAGTCATCTTTTGACTGCATGACACTATGTTCGACTTTCAGGTGTCAAATGTCAAATTCTGCAGCTGATATCTCCAGTGTGATATGTGTATATAGATTTATATCTAGAGAGAGAGAAGTCTATAAACATATATTGTTTTCTACATGCCATAGAGAATGCTAGTTTTATTTACTCTAGCCTAAATTAAAATCAATGTAAAGATAGATGGTACTTGATGACTTCACAGACAAGATGTTCAATAGAAAGATAACTCTTTCATTTGGATAAAGTTTGAAATAAAATTAATTTGTATTTACTATGAGCCTCACTAATGTTAGTTAGTAATTGTATGTTGTATATTATAGAAATTGTAAGTCTTATAGTTAGCCTTGAATAAAATTCTTATACAAATCTGACCTAATCTTTCTTGGCCATAGAAGAGTAGCTATGCTTTGATTAGTCACAGTTTCTAAGTCAGAAAAAGTGTGGTTTTACTAAGAATATTGGCAAAGATATAAATCATTTTAAGTTTCAAGTATGGACTGTAGGGTCTAGAGTTTCTCTAGCTTTACATTTTACATTTCAAGACTTGGTATCTTGCATGTCCCATCATGCACTGCATCTTAAATTACTGTTGTAATTTAACAGTGTGGTTGTTCAATGACACATTTATTTTGCTACATCAAACATATTCATTTTAAAAATTTCAAGTGAACCAAGTAACAGCAGTAATTTCAAACTTACAGTGGTCCTGGCAACTGCGAATCACTGAAAGCATGCCCTTCATGCTGGCCTGTATGTTCCCCTTGTCTGTAAGAGTCATCACTTGCAGATAAACCAGAGTCAGGACTTGGCTGTGAGGCTCTAGATCAGAGCTTCACTCAAACTAGCTGCCTTGAAGGAGCATGGCTGTCACCCTTAGGGACTATCATTAATGTAAAAATAAAATATAGGCAAATGACTAGAGAAATGATCATAGTCTCACATGTCACAGAAATATCAAAATGGTAGGAAAGTGCCTTAATAATACAATAATAGCACATTTTTAAGGAGCACTGTCTGATCTGCTATTACATCTCTAGTGTCCTTGTACAGCAGGTTAGTGCATTCACCATGTTGACTGGTTCCCCAGCTACTGTGTGCAAGAACTGTCCTCTGTACAACAATAAGGAGTGAAGAAGTATCTGGCTTAGTTTTGTTCTTGTTCACTTGTAGGCGGAAGGTCAAATATATTTTTACCTTGGATTCCTGGAAGGGCTTACCCTGCAGCCAAGGATGACTAGTTTAGCCTCTCTGTGCAACTTTAGTTACTATGATGCCAAAAGAAATAATAAAACATAAACTTAAGGCAGTAAAAAGCTACATGGAGTAGTTTGTATGTGTTACATCAGTTGGGAGACAAAGACATGAGGATTGGATCCTGTTTACAGAAGTTGGGCTTCATAGTAAGTTCTAGGCTAGCCTTGGCTAAAGAGTGTACTGTAGGACCATGACTGGTTGCCTTGTTCTTGGCTGAGGTAAGTCTTGAAGCCCTGGTGATTCTAAAGGGATGTTAGGTGCTTTGCCTATTCCCAGGCACCCGGCTCCTGGCACAAGGCCACAGTCCTCCATAGATTTGTGGCCATCAATCATGTAAGGGCAACACCCTAAGTGCCTCTGCAGATAGAAGACTTGACTACAGTCACATAGGCTCAAGACAGATCTCCATTTTAATAATGTACCAAAAGGCTTGGAGAACTTAGCCAATTAAGATTTCCTTCCCAGACACTCCTCCCTGAAAAAGATATTTAACCTCATGCCCTCCCTGAGAAGTAGGGTATGGTTTTACTCATCTACTTTCTACCATGACAATAAATACCTTAAAGCTATGGACTGCCTCTTTTCTTCAGGATCTGCTGGGGAGCCATGGAGACCTTCACCTATAGAGCTGCTGTCTAACCTCCAGAAGGACTCTCTGTGCTCCCAGCTGGACCAACAAGCCATAGACTCTCCCCAGGAGACCAGCCAGAGCTCTCCCTCTCTTCCTGCCCTCAGCCTCCCCCTGACATGCTAGATCTAGAGTTTGGGCCCCCACTCCCATTCTCAGCTCTTCTGTGGCTCCAAGTGGCACCTGGGTGTCTAAGAGCCTGAGAACCAGACCTGGCCTCTCCACAGGTTGAGGATCTCTGAGCCAGCTCAGGCTGTTCTGCGCCTCAGACTACACTTCCCCACCCCTGGAGCAGTGTCCGCTGCCTTTTCTATAGCCCAACACTTACACTGGTAAGTGCAGTCAACTTCCCATGTCTTGCCTCTCTGAAAGAGCTGAGCCCTGTGGTGGAGAGGACACAAGAGCCCATAACCCTAGAGTGTACCACTTTTTCAAAATGAAGACAGAAAAAAAAGACAACACTACTACTTCTACTGCTTCTACTATTACTACTATTATTACTACTAATAATAATAACTAATAATAATAATAATAGCAGTAAGTAGACTCAGAAAACAGTAAAAATGATAATGAAGATGAAGAGGGGATGACTAAGGAAAGCCACCAGTGTCAGCACACTGTCCATTGACCTGTCTTGGTCTTGTAATGGACAGTGGAAGACACTGCCTGAACATGTACCAATATCACTTACATACACTGCAGAAAAAATTGTTCTTCTGAATTTTCTCTGCGAAGAAACCTTAAAAGCCTCAGTCAAAGAAATATTGAGACACCAAGCCATTAACTAATGTCAGAGTAATGACTCCCTGGTACTTGAGACATGAAGACTCTTGCAAAGCTCTCTGGGATGTCTTCTTATCTAAAATTCCACTTCGGAGCATACTTTTTGCTTGTAATAGTTTTGATTATCAGCTTTCTTGGGGGTTCACAGAGTGTACTCATGACAACCTTGGCAATGTTGCCCTCCACAAATTACTTGTTCTCAGCTACAAAGCATTAGTGAGTTATTTAGATAATATCTATCTAATTTTAGCAACAAAATTCCCTTTCTTTTCCACATGGATATATTATCTACCATGTTTTCTTCTTAAAAGTTTATGTTGCTACGTTCTTTAAAATCTTATTGTCAATGAAATTGCTCAAACACAGTAATGACAGTCTCTATCATGCTTGAGTCCTTGTGGGAAAAGCTGTAATTTGCCATAAATGTATGATTTTCAGAATTTCCTGGAATAATTCCAGGAAGCAACTTTCAGTGAAATTGTATTATAAAATGGTTGTCCTGTTACAGTACATACCATGATGTTTGAACATCTCAAGTTTGGGGTTTGGTTAGCACGATTATCCCTGGATCCACAGGAGAAGACAACCTTCTAATGTTCTTTCCAAGTTAACATCTGACATACACACATAAAGAAGACTTTCTGGGGATTGAATCTCTGATGTGCTTACTGTAGGATCTAGAGCCACATAATCCTTCATTCCCTGTCTTTTTACTTGTGAACTATGACTAGGAGCATATTTAAGACAAAGTAAATCAAAATAGCCAAGAAAAAACCACCAAAACATTAAAGGTATCTGGGTAAGGTTATGTGTTATTTTGATTTATTATTTAATCTGCATTCTATGTCATTTTTCTATTCCAGGTGGCATGAGCGGTTTTTTTTTTAATTTGATGTTCAAAATTGTTTCTTTATAAACTATTCTCAAGTTGATCTATAATCATGATAGAACATGCACCAAAAAGTCTTGAAATTAAAAGTAGATTGTGCCCTGTATATTCCTTGAAATTTAACAATTTAACAAATTAAGCTGAACAACTATGTAATCCAAAACACACTTCATCTAACACACTTGTAGAAAACTTGTTTTTAAAATATTTTCATCATGATTTTGTATAATCCTTGTTCTAATATAAGCAATTATGAATTTAGTCTACTCTTGAAATTGTTAATCTGAATTTTATTAAATAACGTTTCCCCTTAAATAGTTAAAAAAATCAATTAGTTTTCAATGAAGAGCAATATTAGAGAACACTTTTTTTTTCTTGTTACACTGGCAAGTCAATCCTAAATTGTGTATTCCCAAATTCTTCTGTATTTGTCCTTTGGGCAGCTTTATGGCTTTCCAGTGAGCTGAGGTTTCAATATTTGTGAGTTCTTTCTCAGAACTATTTCAAATGACACTGGTAAGGAATGTGTTGACAGTAAACACTGAAGTTTATTAAAGTTCTTTGTGTTTGGGTAGATGGGGGAAATCCTTTATGTCACAAGTACTGATAGTAGTGAGGGTGTTTGAGGATTGATAATACCATCCTCTAGTATTCAGAAATAATTCATGCTATTCAGCTTATAAGCATATGCAAACTAAAAAACAATGGTGTATTATAATGTGTTCCACAGTCATTTATTGCACTATGGATTGCACACTTTAAAGAGAACTTTAAAGAAAATTGCAACACTTTTAAAGTGTTGTTTTTGCTGTTTTGTTTATTTTTCACCTCTTTATTTTTCACCCATATTTCTTGGACGTTCTACGTTGAAGCACAACTAGGTTTTACTTTGTTAAGCAACCTTCTCCTGCTTATTCTTACTATTTCTGGTTTTAAATTTAGAGGTTCAATAAATAATGTTACTACTTAATTTACTTAATTTCATAATTTTTTCCAGACTTCTTTGTGCTATCTAAATTCTTTAATATTAAATAGATAATATTTAATTGACTTTAAATACACAAATGTACAAAATTACATATATGTATCTCTTGTATTAGAAATATATCCAGATTTGCTTTAGTATGAATTCACACACAAAACTTTTTCACTCCTATCTGATAATAAAAAAGAAAAGTGGTGAGCAGTTAGAATTTGAGACAAATTGGTAAAAGGGCATAATTCAGTAAAACAACCAAAAGTAACTAAAGAAGATGTATATCATGTGAAGTATACTGACCTAATAAAAGCCATACAGTTTTCTTTATATTTTGACAGTGTGGGTTATATCTACTAATTGTATTTCTCTACATTTTTCTAGGGCAAATTAGAGTTCCATGCTGTCTTGGGCAGGGATCATTATAGATAACAACAATAATGAAATGATGAATCTTTTTTCCAGTTCTATATGCTCACATTAGGAGAGGAGGGACGGAAATGGCTTGGTGGTATGCCTGCATGACACCGAAGTTCTATGTCATCTGACCTTGTTTCCATCTCTCTGAAAAAGGGGAAAAGAGGATACCTATATCATAGGTTGTTGTATAGATTGAAAAAATATTTTGTGAATAATAACATTAATTATAATAGTGTTTCTCCAGTCACATAAAACTGGGTCATTGAGGCCCTTTATACACACACCACACACACCCTGCAGCCCCTGGTTATGCAGAGGAAGCATAATCGAACACTCCTCTCCTGGCAAATGGTACATGGTCACTTAAACCTAGCCACAGAAACCCTGGCTACATCTCCAGGGCATACTCTTTATCTCCCAACCCCAAATCTCAAAAAATGAATCAGGTTTCTGAACCTGTTCCTGGTATGTTTATTGCCCTCAAATTCATCAATAAGATCCTGCACAGTACCCACCCATGCCTGGTTAAGCTTCCTTCCCTCTAACCCAGCTCAGTCAACAACAATTTGGCTACCCTGAGGGAAAAGCAGATGATACAGGGTGGCACACAAACACACAGACACATACAAACACACAGACACACACACACACACACAGACACACACACACAAAGAGAGAGAGAGAGAGAGAGAGAGAGAGAGAGAGAGAGAGAGAGAGATTGGTGACAGAGGGAAACAGGGAGACAGAGGGAGAGAAAACAACACATATACTGTTAAAGTTACACATGTATATAATTGTTTATATGTGTGCATATGTGTATGTCATATGTGTACTTATTTTGACAGACATGATCCAAGAATTTAATTTAATTCAAATTAATAAGTTATCATTCTAGAATCTATCATATAATTTGACAAGGAAAAATATATACAGTATAAATATTGAGTCAGAAATTAAGAAATCTGTAATTTAGATCATTAACTTGATAATACACAATTCATAATACACATTTATTCTCACATTGAAGATTCAAAAGCCTGTCTATATCTTGAATAGCCTATACTATTGTTTAAAAGGATCAAAGTTGTTTAAGATCTCCGTAAGTAATCATCCTTTATTTTCATTAGCCACCTACTTTGGGTGCTAGAATCTGAATACAGTCCTCTGATAAAGCATAGTGCTCTTAAAGTTGAGCCATATCTCCAGCCCCTCACCACCTGAATTTCTTTTCTAATTTCAATCATAGCTAAGGAAAAGAATCAGGTTTCCATACTCTTCACATATACAATTTGCTGAACATCTCACCTAAACACAAAAGATTATACCTTCCTCTCAGTACCTCATGGAACTCTTTCCAAAACGGACCACATACTCAGACAAAAATCTAGTATCAACAGATAGAGAAAATTGAAATAACTAACTGCATCCTATCAGATCATCATAGATTAAACCTGGTTACACACTCATGGCAATTGAACAACTCACTACTAAATGAAGAATGAGTTGAAACAGAAATTAAAAAATAAATTGAAGACTTTCTAAAATTGAATAAAGCCCAATACCAAAACTTCTGGGACATAGTTGTATAACGTGATTTCCTAGCATTAAGTGCCCATACAAATAAATAAATAAATAAATAAATAAATAAATAAATAAATAAATAAGATTAAAAACTGGAGAGATATCATATCAGTAAATTAATATCACACATGAACCCTGTAGAACAAAAAGACAAATAGTCTAAACTGTGAGGTGTAGACAAAGGAGGAGAACAAAAGAAAATACTTTCAATAACAGAATAAATTAAAATACAATAAGTTTTTCTTTAAAAAATATTGCTTAGGATAACAGTTGAGAGTAGATTGCCCAACCCACTTCTGTGTAGACAGGTTAAATATTTCTTATCTAAAATAGTTGGGACCATATCTCTTTCAGATTTGGAATTTTTACCTGTTAGATTTTGAATGCTTATTCACTAAGTACTGGGACATCAATTAAATCTTCCATCTTTAAATTATCTGCACTTTATTGCATAACCACTATACTGATATCTTAATAAAGAAATGTGTTGTTTGAAATTTCCCTATGATATTGAAAACAAGCTCAATAAATCACACAGTTTTACCTTTTTAATTCTAGGTTTTGTTTGTAAAAATTTACTGATACACATACCATGTAATTATATGTAGAAAATACTGCTCCTTTAGGAGCAGTTTCAGTCCCCCACCCTCGTGAGTTAGGTGTGGTTAAAGAGAACTTCCATGTACTTGTTCCTTAAATTTGTTAAGAATATTTGTTTTAAGGAAGCACACTCATCCCCTAAAAACAAAAGAAACTGAATCTCATATTGCAATATCTAATCTGCCTCTCCAAGGGAGGTTTAAAAGATTTTTGATTCTTTAGAAATGACAGATGTGTTGCTTTTCTGTAAACTGATTTTAAGCATATTACCACTGAGATACCTCATGTCAGATCATTCTCAAACTTACCTGACATGTTGACGTGGTCCTTTGTTTGGGGAATAGTCTTGAGTGAACAGACAGGCCACAGAATTCTGTGAGATTCAGACAAGTATTAGCAAGTATTATATACACCTTTTAACAATGCATCAGTGACTCACTTCTGAGACTGATTTAAATGCATTTGAATGTTCAATCCAATATGAATGTGAAGACATTTAAATAAATGCAGTATGTTTATATGAATCCGGTATCATGCTGTACATGTTTATTTGAATGTGTGATGGGCAATCAATCAAATGAATGCATGGAATGGATGTATGCAATTTTGTGATCTCACATTCAAATCAATGCCTTTAACATTCATAGCAATGCAAAATTCTAAACCAGCAAGAATATCTTTTTTACTTATTTATTTATTTATTTTACAAAGCATGAATAGGATATAATTTCCTCACTTGAGTGGTATGTTGTGCAGTGACCAGATGGGGCTGTTTTACACTTATCCTTGAATAAAATGTCTTTTTGTTATATTATTTTGTCTTTTTCATATATAAGGTTTCCAAGGAAATTTGTCATCAGAAATCAAGTCTGTTCATTTGGCTACTGTGACCACTGTAACAATCAAAGCTAATATTCTAATAAATACTACAGCATGTCCTATTGGTTTTGGAAGAATGTCTCTGGCTCCTTGAATTTGTGATTCTCATCATAGCGGGTTGCTTTTGAACCTAAATTTATTATTTATAATCTAAAACTATTTTTTTTTAGTACATGACATAGAGGACCAGAATTTTTCCAGAAGAAATATTCACAGTAGCTTAAGTAGTGGTTGGATACCAGTTTCAATTCATTCAATAAATGACTATCTAAAAGAAATTATTCAAGTAACAGTCTAAGTCTACAGGGGTATTACACATTCTAAGCTACCCTTGGCTGCATAGCAAATGTATGCAACCATCCAATAACATTCAGTGTCCCACAACAGAAAATGTCTTGTGTGTCCATATATATTGAATGCTTATTCTTTAGCTACAGGCATCAATTTCATTGTATTTTGTATTAGTTTTTTTAAAATTTCATACAATGAACATAATTGTTCATCCAACACCCCCCTCCTCTTCCTCTCAACTGATCCAACATTTTGTTCTTTGGTTTTACGACTCATTCAGTTCAATTTGTTCTGTCAAAATATATTGCTGGACATGAGGCTTTCAAGTGGTAATTTATCAGAGGTACTTTCCTTTGCTTTGGGCAAGGGAGGGAGGATAAACGTTTTTATTTTGTTTTAAAACTCTTAGTTCTCAGAATACACTGAAGAATTGAAGAGGAGGAATTCAAGACAGGAATATAGAAGTATGAATCGAAGCAGACATCATGGAGTAATTGTGCTTATTGACTCACACCCCATGGTTTGTTTAGCTTTCCTTTCTCTTTATTTCCCTATTTATTTTACTTTTTAAGATTATTATATAATTTCTTGAATCATCCCTCTTTTGTTGTTGTGTGTTTTTCATATATATATATATATATATGTATATGTATATGTATATGTATATGTATATGTATATGTATATGTATATGTATATGTATATAGAGAGAGATATAGATGATATAGATATAGATATAGATATAGATATAGATATAGATAGATATGGATAGGGATAGGGATAGGGATAGATATAGATATAGATATAGATATAGATATAGATATAGATATAGATGATATAGATGATATAGATGATACAGATATAGATATAGATACAGATATAGATATAGATGATATAGATATAGATGATATAGATATAGATATAGATGATATAGATATAGATGATATAGATATAGTTATAGATATAGATATAGTTATAGATATAGATGATATAGATATAGATAGATATAGATGATATAGATATAGATGATATAGATATAGATGATATAGATATAGATGATATAGATATAGATGATATAGATATAGATGATATAGATATAGATGATATAGACGATATAGATGATATAGATGATATAGATGATACAGATATAGATAGAGATATAAAGAGAGAGAGAGAGAGAGAGAGAGAGAGAGAGAGAGAGAGAGAGATTTCAGTTCGAACCATTTGGTATTGGATACACAATCTGTGTTCTTTTCCGTGGGAAAGATTGCTTATTCTGCCCTCAGAATTTGTTAGCTGACTCTAGTTCTTGGTCTATCATCGAAGTCCCATGGGCTTTCTTTAATCCATGAAAACCAAAAGTAACCAAAATGCAGAGTTGAGCAGCACAGTTCCAACAGATGCATACATATTAAAATTCACTCATAATCAGGAAATAACTTCACAGACGTGGTAAAAAATTTATAAGAGCCAGAGTAACAAAAAGTTGTTTGTCCTGTAATTGCACCTCCTAAGAATGTCAGAAGTACATCAATAAAGTTTTACCAATATCACTACCCAAACATGGGCTGACTAAGGACAAGAGACAATCTTAAAACCAACTTGTTCTCCCTCTGCTAGAAGCTATCATTTATCACAGGCTCCTCAGTTACAGGCAGTGCTTTGTGCCTGTCTCTTCCTTCCACAATGTAATTCGACCTGTCTTAAGCTTGTAAAGGTCCTATAGATGCCTTCACTAGCTCTATGAGTTCATATGTGCATTTGTCCTGAAGGAATCATAATATGTCCTTTCCTTGGAGTCATCTGATGCCTCTGTCTCTTGTACTCTTCCATCCCCAATTACAGGATGATCCCTGAACCTCTTGAGGAAGAGGTGTGAAATAAATATCTCACTTAGTGCTGAGCTTTTCAGGCTGATTATCTAGACGTTGTCCAGTTGGTATTATATTGAGAGCTCTGAGAAATTTTCAGTGATATCCCCTGCCTACAAGTAGCAGATGACCAGAGGCATAATTGTGAATCTTTTACTTGACATTCTGATGTTGTCTGACATGAGGTACAGAATCTGATCAGTCTTGCTTATACCACAGTGATGTTCAAATGCTTTCACACATGAGGAGAAGGAATTAAAGAATTAAACACCCCAAAGTCCTAGGCCAAAATAAGTACCTTTTTTTTTACAGTTTTTTTCTCTCAAATTCTTAGTTAAAATCACACACAAGTAACCATTACATGTGACCATGTCTTTACTCCAAGGAAAAACACACACACACACACACACAAACACACACTTCATTCTTCCACTCACCCATCTTCCTAATCCAATATTTATTGTATGAGAATTGTCCTGCTTCCATCCTTCTTGTCTTAGAGTAGTATTGTGAAGAAACAAAAGGTTTTTATATTAAGTTAATTGACAATTGTTTAGCTTTGTGCTCACTGCTATGTGCTACATCCTAGGACAGTGCTGGCACATAGTGAATGTTTAGTGAATAATACTGTGGCTTTGTTTACTAGCTATTTCAAGACTGGATGAGTTGAATTTAAGATAAGACAAAAGATATAAGACTGTTGTTGCCCTTCAGCAAGGTGGTGACACTCAGGATTTCGCTCTGACACTTGCTGGTTTACACTTTTTGAGCTTCTTTGCTTCACATGCTACTTCAAAACATGAGAGTAATTGGGGCAAAGCTAAGAGTTTTTTGGTATGTTTATATGAATATTTTGGTCTCTTTTGGGAATTCCATTATGCCCAAAAACTAATCTTACTAACAACAATTGACAAACTGACAGCTCATACAATGTAATTGTGAGCACAATCTATGGTTTGTATGTCAGATTCTGTACTATTTTTTTAATGTAATATGAGAATACAAAATTCATTGATATTTAGTTAGTGAACTCTTTACCAGTTGTTTGTCTGAGGGTTCTAGCCAGATACACAATGAAATATGTTCATAGCCACCAAGCCATTAAGTCAAATAAGTGTTGATCACGTGTGCATGTATACAGTCACGTGTAGACAACCCAAACTCTCTGGATAACATTTTTATTTAAATATGCCCATTTGAAATATTTGTGTTTCATTTAATTAAAAACATAATTAAAATTTCAAGAAATTAATTGTCTATATTGTGAATTTTATGTCTTATTCTAAATAACATTATTTGTTACCTATAGATCAACTTCTTTATATCTTTATTCATGTTAAAAATAATGATTTCTGCCAGGCAGTGGTGGCGCATACTTTTAATCCCAGCACTTGGGAGGCAGAGGCATGTAGATTTCTGAGTTTGAGGCCAGCCTGGTCTACAGAGTGAATTCCAGGACAGCCAGGGTTATACAGAGAAACCATGTCTTGAAAAATCAAATAAATAAATAAATAAATAAATAAATAAATAATGATTTCTAAGTATATTCTACTTACCGTATTAAAATACATAATTCAGATAATAAGAGTATTTGGTATTTTAGAGACTAAATAATCTTTATTTTATTTATTTTATTTGTGGTATTAAGGAGATTTATATTAGCTTCCATTCATTTTGTTATTTTTATCTATGGCACAATTATTTATTGGTGCTTAAATTACATGTTTTTCACATTTTACTAGTTATAATGGCTTACACTGATATTTTTCTGATTGACTAATTCCATGTTTCAAATTAATATGTTCATTATAGACTGACAACTTTCCTCTAAAACAGTGTGTGCCTATAAATAATCATACATTTCTCTGTAAGTATACACTGATTGCTGTTACTAAAACAGTACATTTCTCCAAAACAAAATAAATAATACAGATTAAAGTAAGTATAGGAACTGAAATTTATGATAATTTTATTATATAGTTATAAATGTTAATTATAAGTTTTAGAGTAATTCATATCATAACTGAAATGTGCCAATATTTTGAGCTTTTCTCAAAACTTCATAACTTTATAGTCTGAAAGAAACCTATAACTAGGAAAAACTCGGAGTATGTTTAAATATTATAAATTAAATAATATGCATTTACTTTTCTTTATAGTTCCCAGTTTTTTTGTTTCCTCTCCAAGTATGGGAGAGATATCCTGCTGAGTCATGCATCGTTTTCTGCTTTTCCCAGCACATTCCTTTTTAAAAAGACAGCTGAGGTTAAAGAATATTGTTAACGTATGTTCATGCTCACATACCATTGGATATGAGAAACTTTTATATGTATATGGAACATATTACGTATTCAAAATTTCACCCATAGCCATTTTTCAAATAAGCATAATATAGGGGTTTCTTCCTTTTATCTCAAAAGAAACCTCTCTTTTCTCAGGGAAATGAAACCATCTCAAAGACCTCCATATGTGAAATTGTAGTGTCCATACTTATTACCACATGTGCTATAAAGGCTAGCAATCTAAGATGCTTTCAATTGTAGCTATGCGTTTCCTGTCACTGTCAATGTAGACTAGGTTCTTCATGTTACTGTGAACTGAATGTAACTCATGTGAACTATACACTGAAGACAATACTTTAAAATAAATAGTAATGTTTACTCATCCTGTATTCATTAAGGTTAATATTAATGAAAATTAATCACCTTGATTCAATTTGTGGTTCATATGATGTACAATTAACTGTATACCTTACCTGTACTCTTAATCCATTTGTATAAAAACTGTATTCTGTATGGCAAAAGGACATTTCATACCATTCCAAGATACATTTAACTGTTACATTAGCTTACTATGAGAACAAGTTTGCTATACATGAAAAAAACAATTTATGTAATTCCTATAGCCAACAGTTCTTTAAACTTAAACAGAAAGCAATACTCAGCCTATAAATGAAAAAAAAATAGATACTCTCACCTACAATAATAGTCTTTTTCCAGTTATTTTGAGATTGAAGATTGCTCAAAACATTTACTTACCAGAAGGTAGCTCAATAGTAAATAAAACAATATCAAATTTTGATAGTGAAATACATTTGTTTGCAAAGGGAAGTTGGGTTAAAGTAAAGTCAATGTATACAAATGCAACTTTTATGAGAATTTGCTTATATCAACAATATCAAGACTAGCAAATAATGTAAAATATATGCATGTTTCTCACAGAAAATAATCCTCAGCTTTGGTAATTGATCTCTGTTTGAATTCATAGTATTGCTTCTACCACAGCATCCATATAAAAGGAGTTTTAAAATCAACCATGAGTGAATTGATTTGAATTGCATTGGCATTGGATTTACTTGTAGAAATTCAAGAGGTGGACTTGAGAGCAAATGCAACCCAGAGATTGTTTTCTGCAAAGATCTTTTGAATTATGCATAAAGACATTTGGTTTCTGCAGTTTGAAGTTTATAATTCAGATAGCTATTTAAATATTAATGAGTTGTTTGGGAAGTTTTACCAAATGGATAATGACCAGTCAAAATAACTGTTAAGAACATATATAAGGTACCTAAGCACTTTCAATTTAATACTTTCTGTTTGTAATACTCCATAATGCTTTCTACAATATAATGTTGATTAGTACATGGAACACTACTCAAAAGTCATTCTGGGGCCTCTTGAATGTCATATATAAGCTGAGTGAAATAGTCTTCCCAGAAATAATTTGGTTCCTGAAAAAAATTTGGATATGCTGGAGAACTGTTTCTCACAAATGAGGATCACAAATTGAGATGGAAGACTCTTGTCAATATAATTTAGGAGTTGTCTAATATAGGTTTCCATTCTACCTGGGCACTGTTGTACACTGGTCCAGGAAGACAAATGGAACAGAGTCAAAAATCAGGGTTCAGAGTATGAGAAAAATTACCTACTCTTGGATCATTCTTAGAGAGGCAACTTAGCTTTACTGGGGGTGAATAAATGTGTATAGAGCTTTTTTGGAAGGGAGCAGGGATTTCCAAAGTGGGTAAGTATCATTGGCTAGAGTTTAGGGTACAGAAGAATGCCCCATTTGCTTGAAGAGGCATTCTTGGAATTCCAGATGCTTACCGGACTGGTTCTTATGTGGGGAAAGGAAACTGAACCTGTAAGGTAGGGCTTCCCAGATTAGGCAAAGAAGAAGAAACCCCATTAAGAATCCCCATTAAGAATGCTGAGCTAAGGGCACTGTCTTGACCTGGAGAACTTTGATCTTCAGCAGTAGGGCCCAACAATCTACAAAACACTAAAAAAAGAAAAAAATAAATAAAAAGAAAAGTAAAGATGTCTACTGATTGGTATTTATACTGTAGCTACAACTTCACAATCTAAAAAGGACAGGATGATTTTCTTTTACAGCAGAGAAAACTCTTACCTGCATCATAAATAATGGATGCCTTACTAAAGGTCTTATGCTCATTCTATTTCCTATGATGGTATGGAACTCAATAATTTGAAAATTACTAAAATTTCCAATTGATAAAAGAAAATATTGATTTGTAAAAGTATTTATCATTCAAGGAGCATGGTTCTATACATGTTCAACTGACATTCTCAAAGTGAGATGGCTATTTATAAACTTGAACTTAAAGAAATTTAGGAAGCCATGAGCTTCATACTCAAATATTTGTCCAAACATGACACTCTAAAACACTTTCTTAGTAAATCTGTGATGTTCTCATTTTGTTAATTTTTTAAAGGTCTAAACATGAAAAACTAATTTTTCAAAAACTGTCAAAGGATCTAAGTATTCAGTATGCCAAGGTAATAGGCCTTAAACATGTATCTTTTAAAAAAGCATAAGTACAACTACAATATTTATGGTTACTATAAAGCTCTGTAATTCAGAAATTGCAAAGCCTTACTTATCCTAAATTCCTTTATAGGCCAGAGCATTTTGAAGTCCTCTGAGTCTAAGCTTCTACATTTCAGGAACACAATGTAAGGTCAGAGAAGATGGATGCTTGCATGTACAATCCACAGGAAGTTGGAAAATTCTCATTCTAAGTGTATGTCCTGAGGTCCATACTCCTATGACTTTCTACTCTCAACTTTTACTTGCTGGCTACCCATTGCCACAGAATTATTTCAAAATTACATTTCCGGCAATCTTGTGACTATTCCATATATCAAAACTTTTCTTTTGTCCATAATCAATGTGTTCTAAGATACTTTGAGCTAATTCTCTTTATTTTTGCATGTCTACTGTTAATGGCAGATGGGATATCATCCTTATAGGAGTTGGGAAACATTTATTCATATACTTCCTCATCCTTAGTCCTGTATTAAGTTCCACGTATAAACACAAAAATCCTCTGGATCTATGGGTTCAAAGTCTTATGATGTCTGTTTTAATTAATTTCTATATCAACTTATTCTTTTCTATTATCAGTGCCACAGCCTAGATTATTGTATTAATTACTGAACAGTTTCTCTCACATTTTTTCTTCTTTTAAAAAAAAGTACTACTGAGGTAGAGATGTAGCTCAGTAACATAGATCTTACCTAGAATATATGAAGAGGCTTGGTGGTATAGGATTTATCCGTTATATCTGAGGTAGTTCCCAGGCACAGAATTTAACACACAAAGCCCACCCCAGAGACATAACTTCTACAACATGTGTTAATTTTCTAGCACTGAAAAGCAAACTGATGTCAAATTATAAATAAAAAACTGAAATAAATACTGTTAAAATTATGTCAACTATATAACATTCTTATTCAAAATCTTTAGTACTATATTCATACATATGATTTCCATCACACCCCTGTCCACATTGATAAACTTACAATTATTTTAGATGCAAATAGGGCATTGTTACTATAGCTTTTATGTGATTTTAAAATCTAATTAAATTCCTGTATCCTCAAATATTTTTCATTCCTTTCCACTAAATTGAAATTTCAAAAATCTTCTTTAATTTCTTTAATTTCTTGAAATATGCAGTTAACCACTAATTTCAATAGTTGTCTAGTTTGTGAGGAAAAACTCAGGAGTTTTGATCCCATCTCACTGTATCTGAGTGTTCACTGGGCAACCTGCTTGCATTACATACTGCTTATAACTGTGAAGAGACACTGTGACCAAGGCAACTTATAAAAGAAAGCATCTAATCAAGAGCTTACAGTTCCATAGGCTTTGAGTTCGCAACCACATTGTAGGGAATATGCCAGCAGGCAGGCAGGATAAGGGCTGCAACAGAAGCTGAGAGCACACCTCTAGAGACAAAACCAGGAGCGAAAGGAGGAGAGTGAAAGAGAGCTCACAGGGAACTGTGTGAGTTTATGAAATCTCAAAGCCCACCCCCACCCAGTGAAAAAACCTTTTTTCAACAAGGCCACAACTTCAAATGCTTCCCAAATTGCTTCCACACTTTTCTTCACCTGAAGCCTTCGCTATGACTGAGGCTTACTGCTGAATAAGCTGGAACCAGCTGCCTGCATTCAGCTGCACTGATGTCCTGCTCCTTAACTCCCATGTGAAAGGAATTTACTGATTGAACTCAATTGAATGATTCAACTCAGATTTGCATGCTTCTGTCTCCTGAATCCTGAGCTTAATGATGCAAGCTTCTCTTTACCTATAACTTGATCTATTTCAGGCTGGCCTTGAACTCTAAGATCTGTCTTCCTCTCTCTACTGGAATTAAGGTCTTGTCTGTATTCCGGCCAGAGTACTCATTTTGCTGGATTAAAATTTCTCTTCACCAATCAGTTTAAACAACTGCCTGGTCAAATATTCAAATATAGGAGCTTATGAAAGCTATTCTCATTCAAACCACCACATTCTACTCCCTGACCACCACAGACTTGTGGAAATGTATTATAAATACATTGAAAAATCCAAATACAGTTTAAAAATCGAAAGTCTTTTAGGAAGCAAACTAATTAAAATTTCTTCCAATATGTAAGGAGTCTCTCTTAGTTCCATTGCTATGAAGAGACACCATGACCGTGAAAACTCTTCTGGCTTAAACTTTCAGAGGTTAAGTTCTTTATCATTACGACAGGAAGAATGTCAGTGTATAGGCAGACATGACACAAGAGAAGGACCTGAGAGCTCTACATCTTGATCTGAAAGGCAGCCTAAAGACTGTGGACCATACTGGATGTGGCTTGAGGATGTAAGCACACAACATCTGACCTAATAGTGACAGACTTCCTCGAAGAAGGGTAAAGTTACTCCAACAAGGCCACACCTCCTCATAGTGCCAGTAACTATGGACCAAGCATTCAAAAGGAGAAGTGTATGAGGGCCATTCCTATTCAAACCCCTATATCATAATGCAGAAATTCATTCAGTCCAATTTCAAAAGACTTCATAGACTATAACAGTCTTAAACTAGCTTAAAAGTCCAATATTCAAAGTTTCTTTTGAGATTTATGCAATCTCTTAGCTGTGATCTATGCTGTGATCTCTAAAATCAAAATGAAAAAGCAGATCACATACTTCCAACATCCAGTGGCACTGGATGTAGATTTCTATTCCTAAAGGGAGTACAGTGAGGAAGTACTAGACCAAAGCAAGGCGAAAATCTAGCTGGACAACCTCCAAATTCTGCATCTCCATGTGTGACATTATAATACTCTATATATGTCAACTCACCTCTAGCTTTGTTGACTATAACATAGTTTTTTTTCTTTTAGGTTAATTCCACAATCAGTTTGTAGTGTGTGTGTGTGCGTGTGTGTGTGTGTGTGTGTGTGTAAATCTATATGTACATGTGTATGTATATGTGTGGGTCTATGTATATATGTATATATTTACATTACTGGAGCCTTAGGGATGCTTATATATAGTTAAGAAATATTTTCTGAGCTTTAGAGCTACACTATCTCTGCTGATAATATATTAAGACTTCCTAAACATAGTTTATTTTATTGTTTAATTATTATTAACTCATATAGTACATCTCCATATAGCATGTCAAATTGCAGTAAAATAGGCAACTACACTCATATAAGGCTGAATGAGTTAGAGATAGCCACTCTTCCTATTGTTAGGAGTCCTTCAATAGGAACAAGCTATACATTGAAAAAATATATATATGTATACAAACACACAGGACCTAGGTCAGACCCATGCAGGCTCCTTGACTGTCAATTCAGTCTCCCTGAGCCTCTGTGAGCCTAGGTTTGTTGATTCTGTTGGTTTTCTTGTGGTGTCCTTGACCAATCTTACTCCTATGACCCTACCCCTTCAGGAGGATTCCTTGAGCTCTGCTTAATGTTTGTCCATCAGTTGTTGGATGAAGCCTTCTCTGATGTTGATTCCTCTAGGCTCCTGCCTATCAGTGTAGCAGAAGAACATTAAGAATCATTTCACTGACTTTTGTATTGCACTGAGATAAAAACAGACTTGTTGATCAATGGAATCAAATTGAGGGCCAGACATAAATTCACATGCCTGTAGACACCTGATATTTACTACTACTACTGCTGTTGCTGCTGCTACTACTAATAAAGTTATTATTAAGCCAGAATAATAAAATTGCAAAAAGATAGCATCTTCAACAAAAGGCTCAAGTCTCACCGTATGTTTCCATTACTATAATGCAAACAGATACATGTCAGTCACCCTGTACAAATCTCTAATCCAAATAGATCAAAGACCTCAACATAAAACCAGATACACAGAACCTTACAGATGAAAAATTGTAGAATAGTCTTGAAGGAATTCCATGAGGGAGAAAATGATACAATGTGTAATAATATGCAAATATTCAATAAAAAGAAAATGATTGAGAAACATTTATAAAGCATATTTGCTGTTCTGTAGCCACAGAATCATGTTCATGTTATGAAAATTGTTATTATATTTTGAGTACCAAATGAAATAAAGGTGCAGGAAAATTAAATAAAGGTCATATAAAAATGAGTAAGAGACATTAACTGATAGTTTCCACTTATATAAATAATTCTTATTTAAAAGGCTAACATGACTCTAATGATCTCTATAAAATAAAAATATACTAAGGAAGTCATCATGTATTTTATTTCTAAAGGATTATGCATTAACTCTTAATATTAGATTGCAGTTTGTGGTATAACACCATCAGCATCTGGGTCATACAATTAAATACATTAAAAGTGTGTGTTTGCTCTCAGGAAATAAACTTGACGTTTTGGAGGTAGACTGAAAGGCGAAATTGAGGACTAGATGGATGGGAGATAAAGCATATAGGAAATCAATCAAGAGGAAAGCTCTTTGACATCTGCCATAGAAGAAATTTCAAAGAAGTGAAAGGCTAAAGGCAGGTAGTAAAGGACATAAGCTGAGTTTATCAACTTTAGATTTGAAAATAAGTGATACACTGTTTGAAGTACTGTAGTAAAGTTCTATAGTGGACATTGTATCCTGTTGTTCTTCCTTGCTTTATAAGAAAAATGTGACTTCCATTTGAGAAACTGAAAAGTAAAAGGTCACAGTGTTGGTCAGCATTCTAATTTTATGTGAATTTGTATAATTGGCATATGCAATCACAATTGGTTGCTTCTTTAAACAGAGGGGTGGAATCTGGAATAGAAGTACAGCTAAATCAACCTATTAGACCAATGAAAATTAATTTTGAAACAATTAAAAATGTAAACATATCTTTGGTCTAGAAATGTTATCCAAGAGTCAGGAAAGGTTCAGAATCATCATCTCCTCTCTTATTAGTGATTGTATTACTAGTTATTGTATCAGTTTCCTAATGAAACTGAAATAATAGAATAAATTTTACCTATGTAACATATACGTATACATATATTAGTGTATCCATATACACAATCTATTATGAATATAATATATATGTAATATTCATTCTATCAATATATTGAATAATTATCTATCTATCTATTTATATATCTATCTATGACTTATTAAACTGGCTTATAGGTGGTTGTCCAGAATGTCTAAAATGGTTGTCTCCTGATGGAAAGTCCATGAATTCAATAGATACACAGTCCAAAAGGCTGGATGTCTCAGTTGGTCTTCACTATAAATCAGCATCTTGATGATATTAGTGAAGTAATATTTCAACAACAGGCTAAATATATATGTCAGTGAGAAAAACAACAAATAGGCAAAAACTTAAAAGCTTCTTTCTTCCATATTTCTTTATAATGTTTCCATAGGAAGGGTGGCTACCACCCAGATTTAGGATGGGTCTTTTTATGTCACATAACTTAATTTAAAAAATCCCTCTCAAGTATGCCCAGCTGGTTGGGTTTTATTTAATTCCAGATGAAGTCAAGTTAACAACCAAGAAGAGCCATCACAGGGATAATATTGACAGGCCTACCACTGAAATATAGAAATAAGAGAAAAGTTTTATTCTCATGTAAGAGGTGTCTAGGGAGCAAAAAGTTGGTACACAGGGCCTGTCATACAGAGATGATAGAAAATGAGCTGGGATTGAGAAAGGAAGGGGTGTGTGTCATCCCATCGGAAATCTTTATTCCTTTTACCCTGAAGAGAACACATGAATTCCCATTCATAAATCTAAACAATAGTTAGAGAAGTGACTCCATGTATCATTGAAAAATGACTAGAACATAGGCTTGTATTATAGGCTGTGGTGAAATTATTTTAAAATATATATTCTATTACCAAGAAAAAAATGAGATAATGAAAAGGCAAATTGTCTTGCTAGAATCTGTGGAGAGCTCTGCACACAAGGTCTGTGGTTTGTTTTTGCAAACTTACATCTTCCTGGTGACCTTTAACTTGATTTCTTTCCAGAGTATCTACTGTTTGTATTGCCTGTTTACTTCCCATGAAGCACACACTCCCCTAATTGTAAGATAGGAATGGAGCAATTGGCTTTCAGTGTATTTAGTCTTTGTTACAAATTCTATTTTGAATAAAAGATGCATAGAGTGTTTTTATAAACACCACTGATGCAGAGTTGCAGTGCTCCTTGACATCGTAGCTAAAAGGTAAACTGAACAAGCCTTTGGCTTGCATTATTTCAATCTTATTGTCATTTCCATAGAAGGCAGATGGTCCCTTGTAAATCAAGGTTAGGAGAGGGCTTCAAGTCCTTCTTCAATAATAAGTTCAGACATTCTCTTCTCCCCTTGACCTTGATTTCTCATTTCTGAGGATGCATTAGCTATGTACACAAAGGCTTTCCTTTCTGTTTTGATGCTCAATGGTTTTGCTTCATGAACAAGTACTGGAGGAGTTTGCCATGAAAGCATATTTTGTCTTAAACCAAAGGTTTCACATTTACTTTTCTAAATAATCAGTTTTGTTAATTTCATTCATCCATGTAACAGATAGTAAGAGCGAATAAGATTTCTGTACTTCACTATGCAATGGGAATAGGCAGCCATTCATGTTCCAACTCCAAACTAGGCATTTTGATGGGAAAGAAAATATAGAATTAAGAAAATATACTTTTTGAACATTGTAGCAATTGTTTATGTGAGACTTTATAAAGGAACACAATGTTCATTATACATAGCACTATCTTAGGCTCTTAGCGCTAAAGTAATTACAAATAATATTTTATCATAAATTTGAAGACTGTGCCGGAAAAGTTTGCTAAGTGAAAATAAAGAAGAAGCATTGCAGCTGAAGAGGCACAAGTACTCAGGTCCATCACAGTAATGGAAATGGAGTACCCTCCCTTCCACTGCCATTTACTCAACTGGCAGCTCTAAGTGCATGATATCATGAAGAAGTCAGATATTCGGTCTGGATGGCAGAACATGCTTGAAGTTGAAGGGAAAAGAAAAGCCATTATAATTGAGTGCAGTGTAACAGCTCAATATCAGAAGCTTTTCTGCATTGTAGTAGCCAAAATAGTAATAATAAATAATAATAATATTAAAATAATAATAATAAAACAAGAAAAATAACCACAGCTACAACTCTCAAATCCACTTAAAAAAATGACAATAAAGATCCTTTTTCACAAAGGATCCGCAAACTGAGCTGCAATACTGTGAATCTTCCAGTGTGTGGACATCATGCTCCTGAGATGTCACCTTTTGTCATAGTTGTGGGTCTGTATTTAACATCTACAGGCTTTATGATCACACATTCTTGGCTGAGAAGAAAGAAATCTTTGAACTGGTCCTATCAAAATCCAGTGGTATAATTTTAGAAGCTAAGATTAAATTAAGAATGTTCACTTTACTTTTTCATATTACTCTCACACAAAGCCCTGTAATCAGATTCTTAGTCATAAGACTAATAGGGGAAACAGACTTTCAAAATGAATTTTGATTAAAATCCCAGATTAGAGAGCTGGCAGCTGGGTACATTTTCTTTTCACTCCATAAGAAAATAGAAATGTCAGTCTTTATCTTCTTTTAGTATAGATTTTTGGAAAATAAAAGGCCATATTTTCACTATTTACATATTTACTATTGAGATATTTTCATGAATTAATTATGTAATGATTTTACATTTGAAAGATATCCACATGTCAACAATTTTAGAAGATTATATATACTACATACGAAAAACACATCTGAAGCTTTGTTTACTTAGCCAGATATTTTGGTATTTGCTTAAAATTTCAGCACAGAAAATTCTGAAGCAGGAATGTTACAAAATTGAAGCTAAACATTATTTCAAAAGCCAATGAAAAAGGAAATTAATAGCCTTAAATAAGCTGAACTATTTAATTTTTGAAATTGTAATATAATTACAGCATTTTCTCTTTCCCTTACGTTCCTATGAACAATCCAATGTAACTCTCCTATCATGCTCTTAAATTCATTGCCTCTATTTCTCCTTAATTGTTTTACACACATATATACACACACCTAAATATTCCTAAATACTTGAATACAACTTACTCACTCTGTTAGTTACCTGTATTTATATTTTCAGGGTTCACTATTGAGGACTGAATAAACGGTTGTGCTCCTCTCTGGCAAAGATTATTTCTCTCAGTATCTGCAGCCCTGTTTACTTCAAATTTTGTTATAAGGCTGATGCCTAATAGGTTTATCCTCATCCACTTAAGCATATCTGTTGTTGTTGTGATGCACATCTCATGTATGCAGGCATAGTGGGAGTCTTTATGGGTGCATCTTCTGACATTGCTAAGAGACACAATTTCATACAACCAACCCTCTCTGCAATGTTCATTTTGCCTAAAGTACAGAGAGTTATTATTTTTCATTGTTGTTCTTGTTTTGTTTTGCATTGTATTTGTTTGTTTTTTAGCAAACAACATATCCTTTAGATTTAGTCTCCAATCCATGATTTCCAAACCATGTATTTTGAATGGTTGTGGCTTTCTGTAATGACTTCCAACTGTTGAAAAAGGAGTATTCTTGTTGAGGAGTGAGGACTACACTTGTCTGTGGCAATATGAAAAGATATTAAGAATTTAGTGAGGGATTAGGCTGATTTACTAAAGTAGTGGTAGTAGGTTCTTACCCAAGATCTATTGTAGGAGGAGCTTAGCTGGTAGGAGTAAGGAGAGAAAGAGGAAAAGGAAGAGGAGGAGCTAGAGCCAGCAGAGATGTAGGAGGATGAAGACCCAGGCAGGTATGGAGAGCAGTCCCGAGTAACAACTTATATTTAGGTTAGCTAATTGGGAAACACCTCTAATTGTATGGGCATATTGATATTGAGCATTACAACACATATAAAGCCTTTGATTAACATTAAGCATTAGAATTTCATTTCCTACTGGGCCTGTGTGGATGGCGGGATGGTGTGGGTTAAGCCCAGCCTTGTAGAGACAGCATGAAGATTGGCAGATCCATCTCCCACGCTGGTGTCTCTGAAGGCCTGAGCAGACAGCTTGAGCTGAGCAATCGTGGTATGCGGCCTCTGCTAGTGGCCACAGGTCTAGGCTAGTTGGGAACATGGCGGCTAACTAAGAAAAGCCAGATTGAATGCCGCCGTTTTAAATATCTCCCGCAAAAAATCTATGGTTTGAATAGTACAAGTAGGAAGCTAAGTTTCTAGTACCAAGTATGGTTTCCTTCTTGCTGAGCACTTCTTTAATCCAAACAGATGGGTGTTTATTATCACGAAGGTACACATGCCATTACTGAAGCCTTGGGATTAGTATGCCATATTGGTCATTGATATGTGTCATAGGCATCTTAAATGGGTAGAACTGTTGTTTGTTTCCTCTTTTGGAAGCTCGCATGGTGCCTTTCTAGTACCAAGAAAACCAGTCCTCAGTGAGAAGACATTGGGATCATTCTTGTATTAGAGGCCTCTAGGTCCTGTGTTTGAGGTTCATAGTGTCCTTAGTAATAGGCATTCATCTTTTATCTATGTACAGCAAAGTACACATGAATTTACAGAGACTGAAGCAGCATCCAGGGCTTTTCTGGGTCTGTACCTGGTCTGTACTCGGATATATATATGCTTCTAGTTTTTGATAGAATTTCTAAGTGTATAAACAAGTATGTCTCTGATTTTTGTGCCTTCTCTTTGGCTCATTTCATTCTATTGATTTTTTTAACAATTCCAATATGCTAATTTTTTGTTTTATCTTACTGCATTTTGTTTTATTATAACCTCTTAAAAACTTGTTTGTTTTCTAAGGAGACATAGAGTAGATACAGACAGGAGGGAGATGGTAAGGAACTGGAGGGTGGGGGAGGAAGAACTGTAATAATATATTAGATAAAAAATAAAAGAAATTATCAAAATAAAATTCCTCTCTCTCTCTCTCTCTCTCTCTCTCTCTCTCTCTCTCTCTCTCTCGTGTGTAACATATATGTGGGCATCTAGTGAGAGTAGAGCATGGAATTGGCTCCCCTTGAGCTGGAGTTAGACACAGTTGTAAGCTGATCAAAGTGGGTACTGTGAACAGAATTGAGGTTCCCTGTAAGAGCAATAAATGGTTTTAACCAGGAATATATTGCTTTAGCACCATCTGCCTCTTATTTCTTGAGGACACATATAAGAGAGAGTTCAATAGAAAGAGTTTCAATATTGGTATTTATAAAGATGAGGGCAAAAAAACATTTAAAAAGTGATGGTTGTGTCTGGTGACTGTAAAACTTATTTGTAAATATATTTTCTAATTCTGAAACTACTCAAATTGAAATGCATATTTAGTAGCTTAGCCAATTTGAACACAAAACACAACTACTCTATTTTCTCTATTTTAATGAGTCTCAACTCTGTACACCAGGGAAGAGAAAGATGTTTGCTGAAATCACTGGGAATCTCATTTTAGAAAAGAATGTTGCACATTTCCAGGATTCATCCCTGCTTTTTGGATGCTTATTGGCTTTATCCCCATGTGTAAGTCCATACATGTAGAAGTAGCAGCAACTTTTGATTGCCACAGTTTAGGAGGAATTTTAAAACACATCAAACTCTTGGAACTTTCTCTTTAAGTTTTATATGAACAGTTCTTATTCGACTCCATATGGGTGTAAACAGCAAGTAGAGAGAATAGTAGTGACATTTTGTCAATGAACGATTATCAAACAAATATTTTATAATCCTCCAAAGAAAACAGCACAGTAAAGATTTGATTAAAATGTTATTTTCAATATTATATAAGCAGTATTTGATGTGAAACATAATTGTCCAAAAGTTATGTCCTAGATAGAACAAATAACTTAACCAATAATGTGCTTTAGTTTCAAACATGAAAAATCAAGTTTAAAATGTTAAAAAATAACAAAATTATTTGATGTGCTTGCAACTTATTATACTTGCTACATATAACAAAGTGCATTATATATTCTGTAATCTATGTAAAAATGTGCTTGATTGAGGCAATAATAAAAGACCTCCATGAGAACACTGATACTTTTCTTTTTTCAACCTGTGTCTAGTTGCTTTGAAGCATTTCTGTACTTAAGCTGGTTAACATCCTATTCCTCTAGGCTCCTACAATGGACATAGGCTTGTGTCATCAGCTGCCACCTGCCAGGTGTGAGCCAGGCTTGGCAGCTGCACTTTATAAAGAGGACTGAGTGTTTGCTACCCCAATCTCTTCTACCCCCTACTCTCTCACTCTCTCTCTCTCTCTCTCTCTCTCTCTCGCTCTCGCTCTCGCTCTCGCTCTCGCTCTCTCGCTCTCTCGCTCTCTCGCTCTCTCGCTCTCTCGCTCTCTCTCCA